>NC_056727.1:286567796-286745296 GCF_019279795.1 Protopterus annectens | reverse complement strand
GCCTGTCCTTGTGGATACAAAGGTATGTGCGGCCTTGCAAATACTAGCTACTAGGGACCTTTCACTGGGGAACACAGTGGGTGTATCCTAGGCATCTGCCTCAAGCAGATTCCACTTGCACCTCAAAGTTATGTTACAGCATGTGGATGAGCATCTGTGGTTTCCATGTACCACAGAGGAGGGAGCCAACACCATGTAGACATTGTATGATATAGCCTGTTCTTCTGAGGTACTGGGAACCATAGACTGCACCCATATCATATTAAAGGCCCTACCTGCTGCCAGTTGGTCTATAATGCAGACTTTATAATACACAATATGTCTGCAATATATGTGACGTATACTGGTGATGCTGGATATGCCCTGGAGCCATAGTGAATGGAAGCTATTTGAAATCCCTAAAATATTACACAGAATGGCTACAACTATGTCTGTCTCGGACCCATATCATTGTTAAATGTGTTTTTGGTCTGATGAAGGCCCATTTCCAGCATCTGGATGTATTTGGGAGTGCCCTACAGTATGACTCTTGCAGATGCAGCTAAATTAATTTTCAGTGTGTGCATTATTATAGGTTCATAGGTGTGTACTAAGCTAACAGCCCTGGAGCCTATATAAGCCTAGCCCAAGATGATTTCCTGGCATCGTGCCGCCCAAATTTAGTTATGCATTAGAGAATGGGCAAACTGTATATTAAACCTCATCTGAGATTTAACATTCTCCTGCAGGGTGTTAATGTACAGGTAATGCCCAATGAAAAACAAGGCTGCCACTTCACAGCAACATATTAAGCTGTAACTGTAAAACCAAAAGAAAAACTAATTAAAATACAAAAAAAAAATGGCCTATGCAGACTGCCTCAAGGCCCTGTCCCTGTATTCTGTCTCTTGCAGGCTTTTGAGGGGACAGCTATGCCTGGCATACAGGGCATTGTCAGACCCCACTCTGACAGACCTCCTGCATAGCCACAAAACAAACAACACCAGAGTTACCTATTCTAAAGATTTAAACCTTGCCTGTGATATACATAGGACCTGCTGGAGAGATAGGTATGTATCCCAGAGACTACCATGTCTATGGAACAGGCCCCCCATCCATGTGAAGCAGAGTTCCTCCCTAACCCAATTCAGTGCAACTTGGGCAACTGGATGGGAAACCAGAAATTCATCCTTAGTTTGGCACCTGTGTCGCTAATGGACACAGGTAGCCTGTAAATGGTTCATCTCCCAAGTCCATGCTTACACTTATCAAGGGTATCAGAACTTGTCAGAGATTTGGGATGCATGGCTAGGCTTAAAAAGGCCTTTGTGGTTGTTAACCTATTAAACACCTACGAACCTATGAAGTGTGTTTGTGTGTGTGTGTGTGTGTGTGTGTGTGTGTGTGTGTGTGTGTGTGTGTGTGTGTGTGTGCATGTGTGCTTGCATACCTACAGAAAAATGTAAGCAATAGTGAGAGAGAGAGAGATAGACAAGAGACAACACTGATTACAGCAGTCAAACAGAATGTGTTCATTAAACATTAACAGTTATGTAACTCTTAATCTCTGGCATTATTTGCTGACTTTAGTTATCAAACGTTTAACTAAAAGATCAATGAGCAGGATGAAGCAGCAAAATCAGGAATAGTAAAATGTGGGGAGATAGCTGCAATGTTTTGCATTTTATTTATTTATTTATTGGCATTTGTTTACCGGGAAAGTCCACTGAGCCGAGAAGAACCCATTTTCAGTGGAGGGACAGGGAGAAAAGCTCCACAAAATCATTTAGTATAATAGTGCATAAAATTTGGAACAGTTTGTATTAAAAAAAGCATAGTCATAACAAGCAATATAAACACAATAAACTACTTTTTAAAATGTAGGTGGTACAGAGAAATAATATAAAACACAGGCAGTTCAGAGAAATAGGTAAAAGGTACATATTATGGTTTCAGCAGTATTAGGAATAGTTACAGGTATATTAGATAAAAGGCTAGTGAAATTCTGTGCTGGATACTGTGAACATGAAAATGTGAGTAGCATTAGGTAGAATTATAATACGTTTCTAATGGTATATATATTAGAAGCAGGAAGAGATTACTAGGAGGACTGAACAGTATGAAAAGGAGATAGGATTTTAGTAAATGGACTCAAGTTTTAGGAAGATGGAAGTAGAGAATACAAAGGTGAAATGATATAAATAAGAGGAGTCATGTTTCAGGAAGATGAAGGTTAGAGCATCTACAGTGCCAGACAGTGGAGAGATGCTGCTTCAGAGATATTTTGAAGAAGGAAATGTTACTGGTACTCCTAATAGCTAATGGGAGTGCATTCCATAGTTTGGCAATTGAGAAGGAGTAGAGCACTTACTTGTTGTGAGTTTTGGTTTGTTAACTTGCAGGAGAAATCTGAGTGATCTATTTGGGTGGTAGTGAGTTAGGATGGAAGATAGGTCTGGGCAGTCTAAAGGATTGCAAATAATTTTGTGTGCTATGGTTAATTGTGCTTATGTTAGGTGATGTGGAAGTTCAAGCCAATTGAGTGATTGTAATCGTGAGAAGTGATGGGATGAATATTTGACATTGGTTGCAAACTTGGCAACTTTATTGTAACAGGACTCTAGCTTATTTTTTCGAGATGACTGCATATTGGTAAGGAATGGGGTGCAATATAAAAGTGAAGACAGGAGAACGGTTATGGCAAGAGTTTGTTTAGTAGAGCAGCTGGGAACATTTTTATGTTTATAGAGGGAGCCTAATTTTTGGTGTGTCTTTTTGACAGATGTATGGACATGGAGGTCAAAAGTAAGGATTTCATCCAATATGACTCCCACTAATTGTGTATGGGGAACTACCTCTATGATAGTCTTGTTTTGAGAGTATATGATAAAATCTGTCTTATTTATGGAAGTACTTTTCTTTGGGGTAAATAACAGCAGTTTGTTTTTTTCTACATTTATTTGCTGTCAAAGGGAGTTGAAGCCGCGGTGGTGCAGCGGTAGCATTGTTGCCTCACAGCAAGATGTTCTCCTGTTTGATTCTCGGCTGGAGTGCCTTCTGTGTGGAGTCTGCATGTCCTTCCCACAGTCGAGTGGCATTCGAAAGACATGCGTGAATGGGCGTGCCTTTGCTGAAGGTTGGGCGTCAGGCTGGCAACTCAGCACCATAAAAATCTACTGCCAATCATCAGCGGACTGGAGTTCCGCTGTGGCGACCCCTAACTGGGAAAAGCCGAAAAGACCAACAACAACATTTGCTGTCAAGGGGACTTCTGAATTTGTGTTCATACACAACAAAGTGGCTGCTAAGTGGTGTGTGTGTATGTTTTAACTTATGTGTGGGAGTCTGTGTTTATGATTGTGTGTGTGTATGTATTTTTCTATGTATATCTGTGGCTCTGAATATGTGTGTGTGTGTGTGTGTGTGTGTGTGTGTGTGTGTGTGTGTGTGTGTGTGTGTGTGTGTGTGTGTGTGTGTGTGTGTGTGTGTGTATGTGTAGACATATTTCAAAAGTTAAGCGCTTTCATCATAAAACCAATGACTTCATCAGAACTGAAAACCATGTATAACTCAATCATTCAATAAATACCTTAGTCAACCATTTGATTGGCTAATGAATTAATAGCTAAAAGCACTTTTTTTAAAAACACAGTATAGTAAATGTAAGAAAATGTATAAATATATATATTGTGATAAAATACATTATTATAGAAGTATGTCTACTGTAGTATACAAGTTGCATAATAAGGATACATATTGAATAATCATATAAAATAATACATACTGAAAATTAAATACTGTTCCTACATGCGCTCCGGCGTATGCCAACATAGTACTTCTAGGATGGGAACTTAATCATGTATTTAATAGTAGCTGGTGGGCTGAACACATTTTGTTATATAACAGATACCTGGATGATATTTTTATTTTATGGAAAGGGGAAAAGAATAACATCCTCATTTTTATAGAATATTTAAATGAGACTTCTCCCTTTCTTAAGTTCACCTTTTCTTACAGTGACCAAGAGTTATCTTACCTGGACACCTTAATTTCCCACACCCTACATGGTTTTAAGTCTAGGGTGTTTTGTAAAAGTACTTTTTGTAATTCCTACCTGCATTTTTCAAGTCATCAGCCATTTTCACAAAAGAAAAGTATCATCAAAGGTCACGCTATACGTATTGCACGGATGACCTCGGAGTTAGATGACATTAAAATATAATTTGTCATCTTGAGAGATATGTTTATTGAAAGAGGGTATCCTAGAGACATGGTTGAGTCTATAGTAGATGGGGTTTACCATGAGTAGGGTAAGAGGTACAAACCACTCTTAGGGGCGGGACCTTCATTAAAAGCACACCTGGGTAAAACAGTTCCTTCTTCCAGACCTGTAAATTATACACAAGCTTTTACGGTTCAATACAGTGTCCTATCTAAAGACATTAAAAGTATTTTACAAAGGAACGGGAGCATATTCAGGACTAACTAGGATACATGCCATGTTGTGGGTGACCAACCTTTCTTTATTACTAACGTAGGGATGAACTTAAAAGAACTAGTGGAAACGCCCACTACATATAGAGAACACAATAACGGGAAAGGTACTAGGTGTTGTTGTTGTTGTCCACAGTGTGGTTTTATTTTTAAGGAATCTAGTGTTACATTAAGTGATAAAATGAGAACTAACATTATTTTTTAGAAATGGCAATTGTAATACCCAGAGAATAGTATATTTAGCATTATGTGACACTTGTCCAGGATATTATGTTGGAAAAATGGAGAGAGCCTTAAAACCAAGGATCTATGAACATATGTATGAATTAAAAAATAGAAAAGAAACAAATGCATTGTTCAGGCATTCCTTGAACTGTGAACATTTTCACGGTTTTAAATTTGCTATCCTGGACAGTGTACACATTGAGCCTAGGGCTGGAGATTGGAAAAATCAGCTTTGCAAAAAAGAACTTCTATGGCAACTTAGGCTTGCTGCCAATTTCCCCCCTGGTTTGAATGATAGTGTATCTATTGTTTCAGCTCTTAAGGATAGGACAAAAATTAAAGAATGGGGTTATTAACTTTTATTATTCAATCACCCATTTATTGCCACTTATAAAAGTCGTATTATAAAAAATAGATAGTGTAACATTTTTTCTGCAATGTTATTATTTATTTAAAATAATATACAAAATATAAGCTATATTAAAATTCACAATTTATAATTTATCTACTACAACAAAATACTATTTTTATATGTCATATTTTGACACTGTGTGACTAAGTATCCCACTGACGTTTTATCTATATTTTATTTACATTCTATTAGTCATTTATTTTTTTTTTCAAAGTATTCCTTTTGAATGAATTTGTAGGAATAGTATTTAATTTTCAGTATGTATTATTTTACGATTATTCAATATGTATCCTTATTATGCAACTTGTATACTACAGTATACATACTTCTATAATAATGTATTTTATCACAATATATATATTTATACATTTTCTTACATTTAATATACTGTGTTTTTTAAAAAAGTGCTTTTAGCTATTAATTTATTAGCCAATCAAATGGTTGACTAAGGTATTTATTGAATGATTAAGTTATACATGGTTTTCAGTTCTGATGAAGTCATTGGTTTTATGATGAAAGCGCTTAACCTTTGAATTGTGCTTTGTACCTTATTAAAGTGGAGTTCTAACAGCCATTGGATGCATTGGTTTCGGTTATTGGTTTCATTTTGTGCATCCTGGACTATTGTTGGTTGCATTTTGTGTAGACATACTTACTCAGCTTATATTTCTGATGTAAAATACTTCATCCTGCAAGAATTTTACATAACTAAATAAGTTTCATTCATTAAGACGAGGAATTAATTTTACATCAAAAATAAAAAAAATATGTATATAGTTATAAAAACGTACAAAAGAATTTAACAAATAGCCCATTTGCAATAATGCCCTCCAGGACATGTATTATTATAGAAAAAAATACCCCTCTAGGGGTGTAGAGGCCATCTGCTTGTTGTGGTGGATGTCAGAGCACCCCTGGGTATCCATTATTTCCACAGTAACACACACACACCCTGTCAGGCATTAATGATTGCATATCACTATATGCAAACAGTTACTGCAGGGCAGACACTTTTGGGAGAAGGGAGCCCAGGAGTTGCCTGAAAAGGAGTTTGTGGAGGACCTGACTGCTGCCAGAGGACTATGCCAGATGAAGGTAGCATTGTATGCCATGGCACTGACTAAGAGGTAGCATCTTCTTCATAACTATGAACCAGAATAGACTGTTATGCAGAACATTAAAAGTGATGCATGCAAACCATCACCCAGGCTATGCAACACCATGTATAGACTGGCCACAATGTGTATCAGAGATATGCTTCCTAAGTAGCAAGATACTGTGGACAGGGCAACATTATCATTGTCTGCACATATGGAGAGGGCCACAGTGTCAGCTTTTACAAGTGGGCAATTTTCTGTGTGGTGCCATGTTTGAATCATATATTGTGATGTGTACATCAGGCATGTGGTTGTGGGTTGGGTGACTAGGGTATACTGTCCATGGGGAGGTGCAGTTACCTTTGCTGTATGAGTGCATGGAGGTGGGCATTGCAGAAGTTTGACTTAGTGCTTGCTGAGACATAGTCTTTATGATAGAGAGATGTGGTGAGATCTGATGGACAGGTCCAGAGCTCCCACTGGAGATGTGTGAGCAGACTGTGTATGTTTCTTTCCAAAGGAGTGCTTTCTCTTGAGAGGGCTATAAGCATGATCCACACCTTACTGAGAGAATAGAGTGCTGAGGGAATGTGAGTGATTGTGAATGCCACTGGTGTAGTCAGCATAAACACCTTGACCATGTGGACGTCCACATCTCAACATACTTCCCACAACACTATGTGGTGGAGTGGTGATGGAGACACTATAAATATTTATAAACATGGCTTTCCCCTTCCATGCTGGACCTCTCCATTGGAGACAGAGGTGGACTGGCCATGGCAAGTGTGTCAGCCATATCTGGTCATACAGGAGTATCTGCTGCATATAAACTCCCTGCACCATAAGTTCATGATGTTACACATTTAATCCATGTGCTCTCAAAGATCATCATGCACACCACATGCTATCTCTAACAGCTCAGCAAAGACTGTGTTGTTATCAACCTGATATTGTATTATTGTGCTGCATAAATACAGGGTTGCAGACATGGAAACACCTAGCTAAGGTAGTGGACAGTACCTTATGGCATGCTTGTCAACTGGCATGATGTGCGCCCATGTTTTTCTGTTGATCAATGGAACTTGCAGCAACTACTGGGGAGTGTGCAGTAGGTGAATACATCTCTCCTGGGTAGATCTGTCTGTATTTTCATTTCATTGTTTGTCTTCCTGAGTTGTGGGGTGAACTCCACAGGCACAGAAGCTATGTTTATTGAATAGGATGGAGATGTGGATATCACATTGTCCATGTCCAGCTCTGATGCCACGATCCTTGACTATGTTGGGACTTGGCTGCCATCATCATGAGAGCCAGACAGATCCCTGACATCAGGCAGCTGTATATCCATAGTGGAGGACACTGACAATACTGCATGTGTGAAAACACTAAAAGAATCACTCACACTAAGTAAGATCCTTCATCATTACCTAAAGCTTTGTTCCTAATATGGTAGCATGGGAAATTAATAAATAAAATACCTAGTGTCACTGGCCTCTGATCCTGCAACCCTTGTGTTTCTGCAAAAAGAAGTTGTCATGAGTGTAAGTTGTACTACATGATACATTCATCACACATTCACCTATTATGATACACACTATCCCCCCAACCCAGCAGACAGCAGAAATCAGGGCACCACACATGCACCTCTTCCTGTGTTTTCTGTTTACAGTTTTCCAGAGTCCCAGCCTTCCCTAGCTAATTCAAGATCAGCCTGACCCAGGACCCTGCTTGCTTTTGAAAAGTTATGGGCCATTTTAATTATTATTTTTTTAAGTAAGTGTTTATGTGAGGCAGCTGATGTATCTGTGAGGCTCTCATTTTAGGAGTGCTTTAATAAATGTGTACCAAACAACCAGGCTGTTGCACTGCTGGATGTAGGGACCTGAAGCTGAAGAGCACAGCTTGCTAGAATCTCCTGCCCATGCCCTCTCCTCTCCCTTGCCCTCCTGCCCTTAGTAAGTAGCATCTTCTCCAACTGGTATTAATGTGCACAAAAGGCTAGAACCTAGTGACATGTGTATCGCTCACTGAAAGAGCAGCATTTTGCTGCTTTCTTAAATTAATATCCCTGTTACCATTTGCACAAACATTGGATCCAACAGCTCCAGCTGCACTTTCTGATTGAATGTTTTTACAAGAGCACTGTGTAGATGGAGGAAAGATGAGAGAGGACATGATAATGAGGGCACTACAATCAGGGAAGTGTGGCGGCCTTCAGTAGACAGATGCCAGAAATTTCCCGTAGCACTCATGGGCAGGGATATCAACACAGAGGGTTGGTAATGGTGTATGATGGAGATATGGTTACTGCCTTCTCCCTGGGGCTACTGTCTGCAATTGAACATATGTGCAGGGCTATCATTAAGGCACAGGCTAGTACCACCATGACCATAGCATAGATAGTGATCATGATTCAGGGTGTGGATGCTGACCCTTTAGAATATATGCTCCATATGTGTAATTCCTTGGATAGACTGAATCAAACACTGGAACATGCAATGTCTTTTCTGGGTTGTCTGGCAGGGGTGAGGGGTTATCCTCAGAGCTGGTCATCTGCTACTTGCACATATATTAGCCAACATGGACATGGATGTGCAAGATCCCACTCCCTCAGTGCTAGCACTTCCACAGCAACATGTATTGTAGAAGTGTCTACTCCCAAGAGAGGGCATCCCTGTGGTCTTGGCCATCCTCTTACTGGCACATCTCCTACCAGATATTGGCTGAGGTCACATAGCACACCAACATCAAGCCAGAGTTGTGGTACAGTTAGTGAAACTTCTGGCAGAGTCAACATTCATAGGCAGAGGAGTGCATGGAAAGCTGAATTGCCTGTCATGTAAGCCATGGACCTGTCAAGTAGGTTGAGCTGCAGTGCTGCACCAACTACTGAGGTTGCATCCCTGCAGACACATATACACACAGATGCCACCACAGAAATCAGCACATCACACACATCCACTGCCCCTGTTCTGCTAGTCATAGCACCTCCCCAATACTAGTTCTGACATTTGTCATAAAAGCACTTTTTCTTCTTTTACACATCAGCACTGGCACTCCCACAGTTCCCCATGAAAGCCATGCAATGCAGTACCCCCCTCTCCATCCTGTACAGGTGATGATACCCTTGCCCTGCCCTTTGTACATTATTACTTGGGTTGACTATGTCTGATGCACAGCATAGTCAGCCTATGCAAGGATAAGCACCGCCTGGTGTTATTGCATGCATCATGTTTACACTAGTTTATCCATTTAACTCTTGAATAGTTATGTTGTAAATCTATGTGTGATGCACTGCTTCTTTGCTAGTGCCACAATATACTGTACCATTCTCTATCTGGTATGATCAGCCCCACTGTTGGCTCCTCCCCTGAGGCCTCATCTGCCTCAGCGTTCACTGCCTGTTTTTCAGGGGACTGCTAGCCCTGCAAGAGGCCACCCTGCTATAATTGCCTCCTAAGTATATACATTGTACACACAGTCAGTATTTTGGCACATGTGGCAGGGTCATACAGCAGGGTACAACTGGATGAATTCATACAGTGAAAGCATGTCTTCAGTGTCTTAAACATGTGTTCTGTAATGTTTCTGGTTTCGAATAGTGCACAACTGTACCCCTGGGTTTGTCTGATTGTGTCCATTTCTGACGGGTGTTCATGAGCCAGGGTTCCTGTATTCAGACGTCCAGTGCTTATTCACTATACCACACAAGTTCCAGGTCACATCCAGCATCACCAAAAATATGCCCCTGAGAGAAGTCAACCCTTGCAAACCATTGGCACAGGACACATGTGTGCCATACGTGGGAGTCATGAAAACTGCCTAGGTGGCCTGCACATATGTTATAGATGATACCTTGTATATTACAGACCACATGGTAGTTGGAGTGATATCATTTGTGGTTCATGCATTTCCTTTTCAGTTCACCAGGTGGAGCCTTTATTTCAATGCAGGTACTGTCTATTGCCCCCAGTATCTCAGGGAAATTGGCTATGTCATCGAGCTTATGCAAGATGTTGACTCTCTCCTCTGGGATATGTGGGAACCACATATGCTCCCCCACATGTTGAAGCATGGCATCAAGAAACTGATGGAGTATTCTTGAGGCAGATGCCTGACATCCTCCCACTGTATGCCCTATAGGTTGCTGAAAGGTCTCTGTAGTTGATATATGTGAAGTCACACATACAATGATGTCCATTAGAATAGGTGCTCCATAACTCCCACAGGGCTGCAGATGAGGCTGACAGATTTCTACAGTTTGTTGTATGGCATCTCTGTTAACACAGTAGCAGTCCACTATGTCAGTGTCATATAGGACAAAAAATGTTAAGCAAGGTTGGGTGACCTAGCACCTCCAGGGGCAACATTGCACAAAGTTAGGCAAAGCAACTGCAATGAAAGAGACTTCCAGAGACACATTTACTATGGCTGTGGCAAGCCCTAACATTATCTCACAATTTTATCTATCTGAATACAGGCTATGGCTAAGTTCAAATATAAACTGGGTGCAGTTCCATTGCTCAGTATTTAAATGTTTTTGAATTACACCATCATCTTGTTTTACTTTATTATCATACATGGCACCTCATTATACAGTCAATAGCATATTGCATGGTCAACCACATTATTTGGCCTAGTCAAGTTGTATAGCTGGGTTTTCTGAACTGCAAACACCATGCCCTGCACGTGTCCTCTCATCACACAAATTCACTTAGGGAGATGTGACAAAGTTTTCTGAATTCCCCCTTAACATCAGCAATAAATTAAACACACATTTAAGGCCATAACATTTATCAATTAAAAAAATGTTTCAGTTTTGTACTCTTTAATATAATTTCTAAAAATGTAATTTCATTAATACCTGGCAGAATGAAGGCATCAAATGGCTTAATGCGCACCTATGGTTACCCAGTCATCTTTGTTGGCAATATAAATAATGAGAAAAACAACAGCATTTGAAATAAATCAGCAATTTTAATTGCTGACAAAATAGCAGAACAGCAGAAAGGTCACTAACACCTTCATCACTTATCACAAACTCAGTACCAGCTAGCAAACCAGACATACAAGCCATCTTAGAGTACTATATTTCATATTCATAATATATACAAATACAGAACTTGTATATATTTCTTATCTGACATCTCCCACTCAAAGAGAGACAGAAAGAAAACTGTGGTACATGACCATGATGCAGTACCAATGCACATATGTAATAGTCTGGAATGATATTGGCTGTACAGATGCTCTACAGCTTTTACAGATGCTAGACCAGCAGTTATTGATGAAATAGCAGTAACTGATGTAGATGCTACTATTTAGCAGCAAAGCACTGGTATTTTATATGAGGAAAACAAAATCAGTCATTTATCTACCCACAGTATTCTACAGTATCTCAATGAGATGCAAACTTCATGACTACTTCAGGTTGTGTGCATATAACTGGAACCTGTGGAATGGAAATGGGTAGACAAACAACTAAAATAATTTTTGCCCAGTGTATATTTAAGGAACAGTCTGTGCAGAATTAGATTCAGTCAGACTCACAGTGCTATAACTAGGGCAAGAAAAAGGCGGTAGCTGTCCTAGGTGCAAGCTGCCAGGGACAGTGATCAGCAGGTGCTGATACTGAAGAAGTGCAATACCAGCACTTGATTTATGAATCTGTTAGGATATCAGAGCTTCATCACTGAAAGTTGATACTGCACTTGCAGTCATGGCTGAAGCTTTGAAGCAGTGTGTGTGAGCTGAGTTTGTAGTTACTGTAGCAAGCTGCTTGTTACAGTTTTAGCAAGCAGCTTACTACAGTTATTGGAGTATTTTCTTTGAGTTGAGGAGGTACCAATTAAGGGATCCACACAGGGGAATCAGTCGAAGCAGCTATGCTTCTGCACATTTGGATGGACAATACACAGGTTGCTAGTGTACATTTCACCCTTGCTTTAAGGTGCAGGAGCACTCTGATTGGTTAAAGACCCCATTATCTTTGGCTTAGATACCCAGAATGGTTGAAATTCAACTTCCCAAGAACTGTTTGCGTCTCCACTTATCCTGTTAAGTGATATAGACTATTTGTAGGCTTCTGAGCCCCCAAGCCCTTCTATGTTGGAGGGAAGCCTTCTAGCTTAGTTTTTTTTCTTATAACTAGCCAGTTTTCTAGTTTCAGCACTCAAATCTGATTCTTTGATCTCAGCACTTGTTCAGAAAAAAAAAAAAAAAATGTAATCTGCTTTTACTGTACTTGTGTTTCTACCTACTTTATTTTACTTTTGCATCATCTTAAAAGTACTCAATTGTATTTATTACTGCTTGGTGTAACTGATTCTAAGCCTTTTGGTTTAAACACTTGGGCTTCGGACCAGTTGTTTTGCACTGAGAGGGTTTGTGGTCTGCACTGTAGTGGCAGAACAGGTAGCTTACATCCTTCTAGGTTGGGAACTGCTGATTGAGGGCTCAGTGTCTGTTATTCTAAAAGTGTATTAATTCTGGTTTAAGCACTTGGGCTTTCAGGCCAGTTATTTTACATTAAGAGGGTTCGTGGTCTGCACTCTTGTGGGAGGAGAGGCTGGACTCTGCCCTTCTGAGCTGGGAATTTCTGGTTAAAGGCTTATAGTGTATGCATATCTGAACTGCTTCTTACTGAAGTTGGTGCGCCTTGTTTGCTGTGGCATAGACTGGATTCGGGCCTGCTGGATATAGCTTTGTTTGTGTAACTTGAGCACTAATCCAGGCATTCTCTAAAGTATTCAATTGTATTTATTACTGCTTGGTAGTAACTTGATTAAAGTGTAGCTATCATTCTAAGTCTTTTGGATTAAGCACTTGGGCTTCAGATCAGTTGTTTTACATTAGGAAGGTTTGTGGCATGCACTGTGGTGGCAGGACAGGTAGCTTTCATCCTTCTAAGTTGGGAACTGCTGATTGAGAGCCCAGTGTCTGTTATTCTTAAAGTGTATTAGTTCTGGTTTAGGCACTTGGGCTTCAGGCCAGTTATTTTACATTAAGAAGGTTCGTGGTCTGCACTCTTGTGGGAGAAGAGGCTGGACTCTGCCCTTCTGAGCTGGGAATTTCTGGTTAAAGGTTTATAGTGCCTGAATATCTGAACTGTATCTTACTGAAATTGGTACACCTTGTTTGCTGTAGCATAGACTAGATCCAGGCCTGCTGAATCTAGCTTTGTTTATATGCTTGTTGTTTGTTTGCTTGTTATTTCCCTGGAAAGCTAATTCCACCTAATACGTGGCTTCTCAGTGCTTCTGTGGATCACTAGTGATATCTGCATTGCTTACTGTACTTATTTCCTTGTTTCACTTGAAAGAAAGTTACTGTTTGTTGTTTCTGCATTTAAGTTACCTGTAACACATTGCACTTAAGTTACCTGGCACTTGCTCACTAAAGCAATTATATAAGTCAGCACTAAAAATTAAAAGCACTACACCCTCACTCCCCACTGGCCCTTGTTTTCAATTACTAAGGAATTCCCAATATTATTCTAGCATGTCCAAAGGTCAGTTGTCAATCTCCTCTCCGGTCCAGCTGGTGAATCTGGGAATCTTGAGGCAATGTTACAACTGCCTCATGTACACAGACAACCCTCTCCTCCTCCCAACAAATTCCAACACATGCATAACCAGTCAGGAGGAGAAGGAAACCACACTTACTACAATTCCAGTCTCACATAGACCTACCACGACAGCAAACCAAACACATAATCACACAAAACATACTCGGAGGCTCTAAATAAAGATCTGCCTAAGCAGCAGAGACCTCCAAAGCAGACACCCAAGCAACCGCTACCCCAAAACAAAACACGTGCAACACATATCTCACAAAGCCAGTGTGCCAAACAGTCACAGCCCTTAAGACTAAACAACACACCTGATACACTTGTAATAGGTGACTCTATCGTCAGGCACACTGACGTCCCACTCACCAGGCTGAACAAGGAGAGGGTCACGGTGAGCAGCCTTAGGATCCGCCACATAACACAAGCACTCAGGTCACTCCAAGGCAAGTACAAATATGACTCAGTCATTGTCCATGCTGGTGTGAATGACCTGAGACGTACCTCCCTGGACTACATGAAAAGAGACATAAAGGAGCTCTCTGAGCATGTAGCCCAGGCCGGTATGACCCTGACCTTGAGTAGCATCTTACCTTCACCAAGAATGATGCCACAATATGAAGACAAGATGATCAATTTCAACAACTGGCTTAAGTACTGGTGTCATTCAAAGGGGATCCAATGCCTGTCAGCTTGGGATGATATGCTCGACAAGCCATGATGCTTCGCTAGGGACGGCTTGCACCTGTCACCCCTGGGCTTTCGGATATTGGCAAAGGCTCTTGCTACCACCATAGTGCCTTTTTTAGGCAAGGCTCAAAAGACAAACCCACCTCCATAGGTATCACAAGGGATAAGAAACTAAGAGTAATGCTACTCAACGCCAGAAGTCTAAACCTCAAGATGCACGCACTCGAAACTCTTCTTAGCATGGAGAACATTGATATCTGTGCAGTAACAGAAACCTGGTTCAGGGCTCCCGAGAGCACCCCATCACTACCAGGTTATACCTCATACCATGCTTTTCGGCCCCAAAACTTGGACCGAACCACAAAAGGAGGGGAGTATCGATATTCATCAAAGATACCCACACCTCCAGGTTGGTGGCAAAGCACAAAGCATCAGAGACTATCCATGTGCATCTAACAGTGGGTAAAACTGCCTTCCAGTTTATAGCCTGCTACAGACCACCCTCCCAAACCCAGGAACCCCACTCGGCCTTCCTGAGAACACTGGAAAATATGAAGGTCTCTCCAAACACCATTATATTGGGCGACTTCAACTACCCAAACATAGACTGGGAGCATTACTCTAGCTCCAACACCCTAGCCCAAAGGTTCCTAGAATTTATAAACTCAAATGCTATGGAACAACTTGTTACCACTCCCACAAGAGGGTAAAACATACTGGACCTGATCATCACCAACATGGGGATTCTATGCTCCAGACCAGAAGTGTATCCCTCACTGGTAAGATCAGACCATAAACTAATCTCACTGGATATTCACATCCCAACCCCATCCCTGCCCAGAAAACCACAGTGAAAAACTTCTCTAAAGCAAATTTCACACTCCTCAAAACTGAGGTGGAATCCTTCAAAGCCCCGGCCTGTGGAAAATACGACCCAGACCGCAGAATCCTTTATAAATGCATTCTATGAACACCTTCAGGAATGCATGGATCATCGATCCCAAATAAAACCAAGACCCAATCCTCCAAAGGCAGATGTCCTGTCTGGTGGACCCCAGCCATAAACAAACTATACAATAGAAGGAGGAAGCTACTAAATGATAGAGCAAAATCCCAAAAAGGGAAGGCATCACTGATCAGTATTAGCAAAAAACTACGGGCACTCATAAAATTGTCTAAGGCCAGCTTCAAGAGAAAAATTGCACAGGACACTAAGGATAATCACAAGGCTTTCTTTAGTTATGTTAGGAACCTGGGTGGTAATTCCCAGATATGCTCAGAATTAGTCCAAAATGACAAAAAATACACTGAACCCACAGACATTGCTAACATCCTAGCTGACAGGTTCAGTGCAAACCCCCCTCCCCACCAAAAGGGCAAATATCTATCCCAGCAGAGTGCTGCCCCCCTGACATCTCAGATGCTCAGGTAAGAGCTGCCCTCTCCAAAGCAAAAAACACAGCATCAATGGGACCAGACGGTGTCCAGGGTTGCATCCTACATGAACTCCAAGAAGAGCTAAACCCAAACATAAAACTACTGTTCAATCTCAGCCTTACTACAGGATATGTGCCCAAAGAGTGGCGTACAGCAACAGTGGTCCCTCTCCATAAGGGTGGTGCCTCAACGGATCCTGGAAACTATCGCTCCATAAGCCTGACTAGCTTGGTCTGCAAAGCTATGGAAAGGATCATCATGGACCTCATAAATAAAGATATTGGGGACCTACAGACACTGGATCCTACCCAGTTCGGCTTTGTTAAGGGCAGATCCTGCCTCTTAAACCTGGTTGATTTCTTTGAAACAGTCACCAAGGCCATTGACGAGGGAAGGTGGTCCACACAGCCTACCTGGACCTCGCAAAAGCCTTCGATATAATACCCCACTCGGGCATTATAGATAAGCTCACCAGCTTAAATATAAACCCTATGTCACTAGATGGATTGCAAACTGGCTGAAGGACAGAACCCACATGGTTAGAATTGCTGGAGCAATGTCAGACTCAAACCAGTTACAAGTGGTGTCCCACAATGCTCAGTCCTGGGACCTCTCTTGTTCGGTATATATTTCGGAGGTACAGGCCAACATGGAAGGACTGTGGCTGACCAAGTTTGCAGATGACTGCAAACTGGGTGCCATAATCGACTCTCCAGCCGACACAAGCATCCTCCAAAAGGGCCTCATAGAAACAGACAACTGGTGCCAGAGCCATGGCCTCAAGCTAAATGCCAAAAAGTGTATAGTCATCCCCTTTGGCAAAAACAGAGTGCCCACAAATTACCACATAGGTGGTAATCCATTAAGTACAGAAGAAGTAATTAGGGACCTGGGGACCCAAGTTGATAGCAATCTCTCATTTGACAACCACGTGGCCAAAGTGGTTAGAAAAACATTTTATATAGCCCACCTAATCATGAAGGGATTCACATCTAGATCAGGGGAGGTCATTGTACCTCTTTACTCATCCCTCATCAGGCCTATAATTGAGTACAATGCCCCTTTTGGGATGTACCTTACCAGACACCTGCAGCAACTGGAAAGACCCCAAAAGTACCTCACCAAGAGGATCAAAGTGCTCAAACAGATGCCATATGCTGCCCGGTTAAAGAAACTCCAGCTCTACTCAGTGGCATACCGCCTGTTCAGAGGCGATCTGTGCCTGATATATAAAGCCATGTCCAACCTGGAATTAATGGACATGCTGCACCTCAGAAAATCCAAATCCCATCGAGCCACGCTTTGAGAGACTTGAACCTCAGCACTGAAATAAATATTACATGCTGGAGGGACAGATTCATAACCCAGAGGCTCCCTTCACTCTGGAATAAAATCCCAGACCAGGTTATGCAGAGTCCCTCATTGACTCTCTTCAAGAGGAATCTTGATGAGTGGATGGGAGATCATAGGTTTACCCCGGGTATCACTTCTGTGTCACTGTTAGACAGAGGCACAGTATACTAACATCGAAAAAGGGCATAGCAAAATAAATTTAAAATGGGTGGCGAAAGCCAAACACATTCTGGCTAGGCTTATAAATGCCCTAGGGCAGATAGCCTAGTATGAACCTATGAACCTATGTACCTAACTGTGTTACTTTCTTTGGTTTACACCATAACAAGATCATAGTTCATCACTTTTTAGTACTGCAGCACCAGCTGATTCCAATGTTATCATTTCTTGTAACTTAATATGCAGCACTAGTTTTCCTGATTGACCAACAGATAGAGATCAAGTGGAACATTGCTTATCCTAAAATTGTGTAGGGCTTCTTTGTTCTTTAGTCATTTTTCATGATGGACAAATAATGAATATTCTTTGACTCAAGTTTGGATTCCAGCATTCGCATGTTAGATGTTATCTTCCAAGTATTAGCTATGAAGGGTTTACTTCTGTGACACTGTGTGGAGTAGCACAGCAAGTCATGAGAGCTATGCAAGGATTTGGTTATCGCAGGATCTGTTTAGTATAGATTGCTGTCTTAGGAGTTCTGTTAGATTGTGGTAGTAAGGACTTGATGTAGCATGTATGAAACCATTGTTTTCAGCAACCTGCTGGAATTCATCTAAGATAAACTATGCATCACTTTCTATAACCAGCTTTACAGGGACTCCATATCTGGCAAACATAGTCTAAAGTCTTGCAATGATTTGTTCGCTAGTTGTAGTTGATGCATACAAAATCTCTGTATCTTGAGAGTACTAGTCCATTACTATAAGGCAGTGTTTGTCTACAAATTCAGAAACGTCAGTAGCTGGTTTTGTTCTTTGGAATGGTTTGTGTGCGATACATAATTTGCACTTTGATACAAGTTTTCAATGTCCATGTTGATGTTGGACCACCATACAGCCATCCTGGCTCTTTCATTACACTTTGTGAGGCCTTGGTATCCTTCATAGATTTGATTTAACACTTTGCACATTGTGTATTGGTACAGCAGCAGACCGGTATGTTCAGACAATTGTGCTCTGATAGTGTAATATTTGTACATCGGATACATGGTTTGTGTTCAAATTTATTGATATCCATCCCAGACATATTTGTAAAGTTGTTTGTAAATCATTGTCATTTTTAGTGGCAGGTTTTAACTTTTCTAGCCTGTTTTCTGCCCCTCTGAGCAGCTGACCATTAACTGCCACCGGCTCCACTCCTCGTACCCTGGGTATATCAGACTCACCATAGGCTCCTTTGGGCTGAATCTAACTATCATCCAGGCCCATTGAAGAGATTGAGGATGCTGGCTGAGTATCACACTTCTGCCTGGGAATGTGCTCTGACTTCCATCACAGCAGCCTTGGGAGCTCAACAGTTGCTACATTCAGTAGGTACATTTGCACCTGCAGGATGGAACTCACCAGGCTGTTAATGCTGCTATTGCAGTGAACCTATGGATGGGCAAGATGGTATTTCTGCTCACGCTTATCCTTCTCTATTTGGTCCCTTCAATGTCTGTGCTGCTAGTCATACAAAGGTAATCTGGGGCACAGTAAAGAATTAATCCCTCTTTGTAGTCACTGGTCAGGTTGACATAATGCTCTGAACATAACCAGCAACATCTTTTTTATCTGACTGTGTCTAATCACTTAGGATAAAATGTTGGCTGCAATTAACTATTTTCCAGACATATGAATTACTTTGGCATTGAAATATATCAGTCTTATCAGCAACCCTTAATATCTGAATGGTGCCTTGTCCAGATAATAGAAATTAATCAGTGTACCTAGTGGTTTATGGTAAATCTGGAGTTGGTAACTCTAAAGCCCCCTTAAGTATCTGGAGTGGCTTTCACATGCACATACATTCATAATGCACTTCTTCACAATGTCTGAATATCTCTGTTCTGCATCAATTAGCATTCCTGAGCAACAGGGAGTTGGTTATAATATTTGTCCATCCATTTGGAGTAATGCAGCACTTTGACCATAGTTACTGGCATCAGCAGTCACTATTGTTGTTTTGCTAACACTGGTACACAAGCACTGGAGTATTTTTCAGTATTCCTTTAAATTTGCTTTAGGTTTGAACTAGCACATTTTTCCATGACCAGAGTACATCCTTCTTTAATAAGTCTGTCAATGTATATAAAATAGTAGACATCTGCTACAAATTTACCCAAGAAGTTTATCATGGCCATGGCCTAACATTGCTAATTTATACAGAGCAGACTCTTTAGCACTGCTGTTACTCTGACCTGGCTTTAATGTGGTCTAATTTCACTAACTTTTACACTGTGAATGAAATGGTGGATCTCAGACTATTCAAAATTGTCTTTGCTCAGCTTCAAACCTGAATTCTTAATGGTTTAGCTCACTGCCTTCAATCTCACATCATGTACATGTGTATCTTGACTAAAGAGCAGTACATCATCTTTGACTACAATAATGATACCTTCATGCCCTTTCAACAGATTACACATCTCATGTTTTAACATTTTTGGTGCTAAACTTATACGAAATGGCAGTCTCTTAAAACAAAATCTTCCAAATAGAGTGAAGAACATTGTTAGGTTTTGGCTGTCTTTCTCAAGGGGTCTCTGCCTAAACCCACTTGAAATGTCTAATGTGGAAAATGCTTTGACAATAGCTAGCTTAGGAGTTATATCTTCTATTGTTTGTAGAATAAAACTTTCATATATGACTGTATTATTTACCTTTTTCAGTTCAGTGTGTATTTGTACATTACCATTCTTTTTAATGACTGGAATCATACCTCTCAATGTCTAAGATTAAGAAATCTGGACAAAGCCAAAAATAATAGTGGGACAAATGACTAAAATCAGAGACACATTTTAAATAATGGTCTTGTAAACTAGAAGCTAGAATAACCGGTTTTACATTGGCATGCATGTTTTGAAGGATATGAAGTATGAAACTGGAATATATGTCACTATTTAGTGACTTCAATCTTCACTGATTTGCCAGAAAACCAAAAATTTAATGAGGAACAAAGTAAAATTCTGAGGCAAAAAATCTGGACATGTTGTGAAAATCTGGACATTTGGGAACTATAACTGGGATCATGGGAGCATGGCTAGCCACACGGAGGTGAGAACCTTGGCTCTAGATGATCGTCACTGTTGAACTGACACCCCAACCCCATGTATAAAAATGGAAAGAGGGTCTGTGGATGGATGAATGGATGCAGTCAGTTCATTTCCACTCTGTATCACACTAAGTACGTGCATTTTATTGAGTTTGGCCTCTATTTTGGACAGAGTTTGACTTTAACTTTATAGGTTCACAGTTAATCAGACCAAATTCACCAGACACATCTACAATAATCTTATTTATTCTTCCAGTTTGTAAAGCCATGCATGCTGCAGCTCTGCTGAGCATATTTATTTATTACACATAAACCCAGAGCTCATACTTTTGCCTTCTTCATTCAGGCAAGGCTAGAAATCTACCAATGCACTTGAGTTTGTCGACAGGGTCATTTATTTCCGTTTTCATTTCATGTAACTGCAAGTGCTTTGAGATGTTTCTATAACTAGCATGTGATATCACAGTAACATCAGTTTCCGTATCAGTCTTAAAGCTTACTGGGGTTCAATAAATTGGGACCTTCACTTGCTAGTGCCCCAGTTTAGTTGCCTCTTCTTTAATTTGCTTAGATCAACCAGAAACAACAAAATGTTGTGTCTTATTACATTTCTTATTTCTTCTGCCATTTGCAGCACACTGCTCTGACTCATTATGACAGTGATTATATTTAATGCATTAGTCAAACTTTCATTCACTGTGCTTCAAATGCACATGCTTTCTCTGGCTAGCACCATGCTTTTTACTGAGTTCGACGTTTACTTGGCATTTTACTTTACTCACATGATTTTGCAGTATTCACATTAGCATTTTTTTTCTGTTTACCCAGTTAAATTCACATGTAGCTTTAACATTTAACTTCAGTATTAGCAAGCACAATCACAGTCTAATTTGTGTATTTTTATTTTAGTCAAACTGACAGTTTTTAGCCAGTTCATACAAATACATCACAAAAACATCAACACTTTCTCCGTCAGCTTGAGCACATCTATGAAGTATACCCTTCCATGTGTAATATTTCTTTTTGACACAAAAATGTTCATTGAGCTTACTTGTTACTGATTCATGTAGTACTATGGTCCTTAGAAAATGAAAATGAACTATTTATTGATTCCACTTCCTTGCCTCTGCCATATAATAAAATGTTTACCTGAATTTCCTTACCTCACTGAAACCTCTGCCACCATGATGGCTAGGCAAATGGATTCAGGTAGGTGAACAGTTTTGGTGGGTTGTCAAGCTTGACATTTCTGATAAAAATGCAAATTTCCAGAGTTAAATGGCTGGTATTCAGTATAAAATGATGGATTTTACAAAGATGAATATTTTTCAATAAAAGCAACTTACTCTAAGCTTGGTGGCATTCTCTTGACTTGACGGGGCAGCTTTCTGATCTGAAATGTTATTTTTGGTCTTTTCTTTTTTGCATAGTTTTTTGGACTGAAATGCTGTTTTTTGAGATTTTATTTGTTCTTTCATCATGTTATGATGTGCACGTATAGTCACCCAATCATATTTATTGGCAATTAAACTAATGTCAGGAAATACCAGTAGTTGAAGTAAAACAGTAACACAAAATGGCAAACAAAATGGTCGCTTAGCAAGAAGGATATTAACATCTATATCACTCATAACAATGTCAATACCAAACAGCAAACAGAATCTAAGCATTATGGGATACCAGACCTCTTAAAGTTGCAGTACTATATATCATATTCATACTACAACTACAGAGCTGCATATACTTTTTGTCATTACATCAAGCCTTCATACCATTGATATTTTTTCCAATCAAGCACATTGTCTAAGTTCACTCTCTTCTACAATTAACTGCCACAAAATCAATCGTAAGCTTTTTTATTTATTTGGACTTTATAGTCATTGTCAGCCTTGTTATTCCAGTTTGAATTTTTTATATGGTAGCAATATAGACAAAATACATGTGAAATATAGTAACACTTTTATACATAAATAATACCATAACAAGGATATAATACATGCTTTTAAGTGTTTCTGCAGTAGATACAAAGATTAAAGAGCTTTGCACAGATGAATTTGCATGTGTTTGATGAATGGAATGTTAAATGACAAATAAAGTTTATTTGTTCTTGCTAGGGACCTAGGAACTTGGAGAGCTGTCCAAGGACAGAGTAGGTTGGTTGGATGAAGCATGTGAACACCAACGGGACTACTTCTAGAGAGGATACTGGATCTATCAGGGTTATACCAACATCTTGTGGAATTATAAAATAGTACACCTGCTTTGAAGAGTAGATGAACACGTAAATTCATCCTCGGTCTGAATTATTTCGTCCTGCTATAGGCAGGAGGTACCAAATAAGGCTGGGTATTTTGCAAATGGATTACAGTCAGTGGACTGGCTGTGCCTTGTAAACTCTATTAATCAGTGAAGAAATGTATGTGTAAGAAAGTGCATGTGCGCATGTGATGTTACGTTTCATGTGCCTCACTCTAGTTAAACAGTAGGGAATTAAGAAAAATTCCTGTAGCAAGAGTGAAGGAGGTTGCTTCAGGATGCCTCATTCTCATCTTCATCTCCCCTAATGATGTACATAATTGCTTCACCAATTGTTGTTCTAGGCCTAAAGGCCTTAATCTTGGTGTGGGGAGGGGTAAGCTAGTCAGTCTAAAGAGCAGCTTTAGAGTTTGAGGACAGGCACTAGTAGCAGAAAATGGGAATCCTGTTGGGGAAAAAAAAAGAAATACATGTCAGAATCAGTACTGAAGCTATTAGGCAGGTCTGAAATTTATGGAGAAATGAGTTGAAGAGGGGTGCAGTTCTTAGGTTAGCTGTTGTAGTTAGATAAACCAGACAGACTACTACTTTCCTTCTTTTTTAAGGTATTTATATATGCATGCTGACTGGGTTAGTTCAACTAGGAGAGCAGCCTATTTTCAGTGGAGACTGAGTTTGTATTCATATCAATTATAGGAAATTTGTCAAGGGCACTGGGAAAATTTGTCTTCTCTTTTTAAGATTGCACACAACTTCCATTCTTGGCAGTGAAGCAGCAGGGAGAAGGAGCACAATGGCAGAGTAAGACCTGGTATACTTAAGTCTTTCTGAGGATGTTGTGGAGGATATTGCAATTCAGAAGGAAGGAATTCAGAGTGTGAGTGTGATTCCATTAATGCAGGAATGGATATAAAAATGGGATGAACTGTGTTTAACTGAGAGATTGCAGCAATATATGTCTATAACTGAGCTATAGTCAGGAGGTTTGAGTGATGAGTGGCTTAACAGTCTGATTAAAATAGAAAATCCAGGAGAGGGTTCTTTGATTTTGTGGCATGAGAAGATGGAAAAAATGACAGAGCACTTAAAGATTCAGGTCTTGAGGACATTATTGGGGAATTTATCCAGACTGCAATAAATATGGAAAAAAAGAGAATTCATATGCTTCAATGATGAAAGGAAAGTCAATTGAGGGCATAAAGAATAGAGGTCAAAGAAGACCAAACATATGTATTAAAAGTAAAAATGTGCTATAGATAGGATTAAAATATGGGACAGTATGGTGGTGCCACTAGGTATTGGCACAACATTTGTAAAATCATTCATAGGTTCATAGGTTCATAGGTTCATACTAGGCTATCTGCCCTAGGGCATTTATAAGCCTAGCCAGAATGTGTTTGGCTTTCGCCACCCATTTTAAATTTATTTTGCTATGCCCTTTTTCGAGGTTAGTATACTGTGCCTCTGTCTAACCGTGACACAGAAGTGATACCCGGGGTAAACCTACGATCTCCCATCCACTCATTTTACATCTCAGGAAAGAGACTTTCTGTGACATTATATTTGAATAGACATGCTAATGGAACATTTTTGTTAAAAAGTGAAAAAAATAAAGATTTTCCTATTAAATGAGTGTATTATTACAGGGCAAAGGAGTACATTAAGTGAGAACTTTTTTTTGTAGTTTAGAATAGATGAGATTACTGATGTTAACATAAAAATTGTTCAGAAAACATGAAACATTTTGAAAAATATATTAAAAATAAAAGCTAACAGAACTGTGTGGAATGGGGTTGGAAGACAGAAGTAGTTTTGAAAAATGAAGCTGATAAATTGATACATTTTTCCAGCATTATTTATTTCTCAGGGGAATGTGGAAGATTAAAATACATTTGTCAGCCTAAAACATGTTTTTATATGGGAAAACATCACAGCTAATAAGTGAATGCATTAAAGTTAGGTGTAACCATAATGGTAAAAAAAGTGCAGACTATATGTAAATATATGGCAGAATGTGGGTTTGTAAAAAGTTAGGTCGTTTTTTGTTTGTTTTTCAATGTAAGGAAGGGACAGCAGAACAGGGGAGGAAGAACAGACTGATGGTTTGGAAGAAAATATACTACAATATATACTGGAAAGGTATAGAGAAAACTTGGGAAAGCAGTAAACAGGTCACAGACCAAGAAAAAAAAGTACAGATAGTTGATGGGCATTCATTACTGGGGCTTAATGGGAACCAGTAATCTTGGAGCATTATATAAAATATATAGAATGATCAAAAGAAGACACATGGTAAAATAAAGAAAAGAAAACTAAAAAAGTTTCATCAAAAATTGAAAAAGGAAAAGAAAAGTTTAATATTAAGATAACTGAATGTGAATAGTATTATTAATGATGCAAGGAGGTTTTCACCCCCTAATGGGCCCATCTCTGTACCGGAAGAATGCAAAGTTCCTGTAATCAGGGCTACACAGGTAAAAGCCTCACTCTCCAAAGCCAAGAACACAGCATCCATGGGACCTGACAGCATCCCAGGCTGCATTCTACATGAACTACAGAATGTACTGGCACCCCACCTAAGTACCATGTTCAATCATAGCCTCACCTTAGGCTTTATGCCCATTGAATGGCACACTGCGACGGTTATCCCACTCCACAAAGGGGAAGCCACGACAGACCCCGGGAACTACTGCCCCATTAGCCTAATGAGTCTGGTCTGCAAGGCCATGGAACGTATCATCATGGAACTCATAAACAAAGACATTGGTAATCTCCAAACTCTGAACCCCACACAGTTCAGGTTTGTAAAAGGCAGATCATGTCTCTTAAACCTGATAGACTTCTTTGAAGCAGTCACCAAAGCCATAGATGAGGGTAAGGTGGTTCACACAGCCTATCTAGATCTTGCCAAGGCTTTCAACACCATCCCCCATTCTGGAGTTATAGATAAACTCACTAAACTAGGTATAAATCCCTATGTCACAAGATGGGTTGCCAACTAGCTTATTGACAGAACCCACACTGTGAAAGTAGCAGACTCCAAATCCGACTTCAGACCAGTAACAAGTGGAGTACCACAGGGTTCAGTCCTGGGTCCTCTCCTGTTTGGTATCTACTTCTCTGAAGTGTAGGCTAACACAGAAGGTCTTTGGCTAACTAAGTTTGCAGATGACTGCAAACTAGAAGCCATAATTGAAACTCCTAACGATGTGGACATCCTACAAAAAGGCCTCACTGAGACAGATGCCTGGTGTCAAAGCCATTCCCTCAAGCTCAATGCCAAAAAGTGCATTGTCATCCCCTTTGGTAAAAACTCTGTACCCATGAACTACCACATAGGCGGTAGTCTACTTAACACTGAAAGTGTGATAAGAGACCTTGGGACACAGGTGAACAGCAGTCTCTCCTTTGATAATCACATCACTACAGTGGTCAGGAAATCCTTCTACGTGGCACACCTCCCCACAAAAGGTTTCTCGTCCAGAAAAAAAGAGGTCATTGTTCCCCTCTGCTCATGACTCATTAGACCCATTATAGAGTACAATGCCCCTTTTGGTATATACCTCACAAGACATCTACAACAACTGGAAAGGCTGCAGAAATACATCACAAAGAGGATTACTGGCCTCAAACAGATGCCCTACGCAGACCGTCTCAAAAAACTCCAGCTTTACTCTGTCGTATATCGTCTACTCAGAGACCATCTCTGCCTAACATACAAAGCTATGTCAAACCCAGAGCTGATGGACATGCTCCACTTAAAGAAATCCCAATCCCTCTGAGCTACACACTGTAGGGACCTAAACCTTGTCACCACAATAAACAGAACATGCTGGAGGGATAGATTCCTGTTCCAGAGACTTCCTATACTCTAGAACAGACTACCTATCTATGTCAAACAGAGCTCCTCATTAGCAGTCTTCAAGAAAAATCTTGATGATTGGATAGGAAATAGGAAATTCACCCCAGGGATCACTTCTGTGGCTCTGCTTGACAGGGGCACAAAGAAATAATTTTCTTGGGTGGCAAAAGCCAGGGTACCTTTTTGGCTAGGCTTATAGGGCCAATAGCCTACTACCTACCTATGAACCTATGGTATAAAAGATGTGCTGTAGATGTGATAATATTGCTATATATAAGGTTCTTAAAAGAAAAAAAAATGATATGGGGTAATAAAATAATATGGGATTTTGGTCCAGCTGTATTGTTTGCTGTGGCAGTTTTATTGAAGAAGACAATGAAGGTTTTGGACTACATAATTGTTATAACAAGAAGGGTCACCAATGCAGATACACAATGGGCAAAAAGGTCTTCTTGTGCTTCACAGTTTTACTGATGGACCTTACAGACATGGTAGATTTCTACAATTCTCTTTGCCTACCACGTGTCCCTTCATGATTGCATGCTTTGGGCTGCCTGCAATTCATCAAACACTGTATTTGCCTTCTGCATAGCAAGGGGTGATTGCAGGTCATCCTTTTGGGATTTTTAGCATTGTTTTGCTGAGATGTGTTTGCTGGGGTATTGTGGCTTGCATCCATATTAATGGTGCCTTTTCCAAAGTATTCATTTTTACTTTCCTAGCTAGTATTTTTTTATCTTCTTATTTATATATTCCACACAAAATGCTTTCCACATTAATTGCGTTCAACCTCTCCTATCCCTTTTGCTTATTTCATGCCCCCAATATCCTTTTTACTCTAAAGTAATCTAAGAAATCATAATCCACAGTTTCAATTTCATTACATACTAAACACATCCCATATTCAACTGCTTTATATTTCATTTTACCTTTCAGTGGTAGTTTTTTAATAATTATAATACAAATACATTATTGTCCTTCCTTCCATAATATTAAACCTCTTTATCTCTTTCAATTGCTTCTTTTATTTATTTTCCTAATTTTTCCCAAGGGTTTATGTAAAATAATTTCCCCATCACAATTTCTTAATGCCATATTTTTCTTTTGTCTTCAGTTTTTAAACACCTGTCTTCCATTCAGCTTTTTCCTTCCCTTTTCCACATTTCTTCTTTTGTTCTTCAACTCATTGCTACAATTTCTTATACCTACTTTTTATTTTCTTAATCACTATATTTTCCTTTTCATATTTTCTTCCTCACTATGTCTTATATAAACATAATGAAGCAAAAGAATATTTTTTAATCCAACAATATTTTTTCCATTTTATTATATACTATTTTCCTCATAAACAGGTTTAATCTTGAACCCATAACAAGTAAAATAATGTCTGCAAATTTATTTTTGTAATTCTCTTGGACATGCCATAAGTGATCCCAAATACCATAACTTTCCTAGCACCTAACTATTTAACAAATATACCTTCTTCTTAAAACATAAATATTTTCCATAAATGTATTTTTCTAATATTCTCCTTCAACTGTTCTTATATGTCTTCATAATTTCAAAAAAACCCCTCTTGAGTTTTTATTTAATTATTGATAACATATAATCCTACTTTTTAAATCACTGCCTATTAGCCTTGCCTTTTTTCTTATTTATTCTAAATCTAACAAATGAAGATATTTTTCAACTTTGTTCATTACTTCTATCATTGAACAAATATTTCTTGTAATAAATAAAACATCGCCTGCTTATACAATCATTAAAAGATTCTTTATTCCCCATATCATTATCTACTTTCCTTTATCAACCCTATAACTGTATTCATGACTAGTGCACAAATTGAACTACTGAGAGGACATCATTGTCTAGCACCTCTTTATATTTTTATATTTTTTCACCCAACCATTCACTTACACTAGTCGTTCCTTTTTCATAAGCTAACCAGTCTAATTATCTGTCTGCCTATATTATATTCTTATGAAATATCCCACAATTCCTCTCTTATAATATTATAATGTATCTTCTTTGCATCACTATCATTATCCTAACTTCTTCTCCTCCTTCATTTATACAACAAACTATTCCTTCTGTATCATCAACATATCACTTGTTGTTTTCCCTTTTATTACACTTCCTATTATCCTACCTGTCTCTCCTCCTTCATTTATCTTACAAACTATTTGCTTCTGTATCATCAACATCTCACTTCTTGTTTTCCCTTTTATTATATATAGTGCATCCTCCACCTTTTTTCTAAAATGTTTCCATTCACATTTGTATAACTTTCATCAATATTTTATAATCTGCAATCATTCATTAATGAGATGGTCACTACTTTTTAACAGTTTTCTTTTTCCTTTTTTCCTAAATCAGTCTTATCACCCTATCCCATATATTACCTTCTCCAAGCAATTCCTATCTCCATTTACTCATATTTTTATTACATTAATTTATTTCTGGGTGACCATTTTCAAAATAGTTTTGATTTCTTCTATGTTTATTTCTTTCCTCCATTTTTCATTTTCTTCTTCTGAAAACTTTTCACATTTTCATTTTACCTTTTCATTTTCTTCATTTTCCCCATATTTTTCTTTCAAAAATGTAATGACATCATTCTTAGTATTTTCTTGTGTTGTTACTAACTTTTCCTCTTTTGTTTTTACATATTCCATTATCAAATGTTGCATTTTAATTTTTTTCCAGAAAATGATGATGCTTCTTCTTTTTCTTAGTTGTACCTGATACTATTGTCTTTTTAATAAACGTAATATGATGATGCTTGTTTCACTTTGAAGTGAGCGGCACTCATGTTTATGAATACTAACCCTCGAAAGCAGTTGGTATTGTAAATTTATGGTGATACTTTACATTACAAAACAGAAAAGCAAGAATACAACAGAAAAGAAAATGTGGTAAAGAAGACCATCGTGAGGTTGGCAAATTCCAGACAGATGTTTCAGAGAAAGGTGGCAAACCGTTACTTACAAAACCAAAGCCATGCTTCGTACCTGCAAAGATCGTAAAAATGAGAGCTGCAATTCTACTGTCCGCAAAACAAAAATTCTATCAGAAGAGGTGAATACCAACCGATTTCCCGAAGTTGGAACTTATTTTATTTATTTATTTATTTTACATTTGTTGACCGGGATAGTCCGACTGGATACATGTCCATTTTCAGCGGAGGCCCGGGGAGAAAAGCTCCATCATAGTCACAGAGACAGATAGTTACATATTAGTGTTTAAGATAGAAAAGAATAAAAAGAATAAAAAGCAATTTGCATACTACATACTACACATGCTACCTTGTTTTAACAGACACAACTTATGACAGTTCAATATACAGGTCTTTAAAAAGATGCTAGTGAATTTATTAAGACAGTTTATAAATTATAGTTTGGCTAATGTACAATGAACATGATTTTTGATTACATATCCCCACTCTAGGTTGTCCTTTTGGGTTTAGATTTACTTGAGAAGTAGTATGGCCTTGGTTTAACGAAGAGGAGCTAGTCTGGATTTGAGCATGGACATAGCCAATGCGACTTAAAATGGAGTTTTAGACTCTTTTTGAATTGAACTAGGGAAGTAATAAGCATGAGGTTGTTGGGGAGGGAGTTCCATAGCTTTCCAGTGGTGTTGGCGAACAGAGCATCACCGCCCATATTATTGGATTTGAGTGTTTGGACAAGGAGTCTGTTTGATGAGCGAAGGCAGCTTAGATTGGTGTAAGGGATTATTATATTTTTCAGTGCAGGGGTGTTATCAGGTTGTTTAGTAACTTTAATTTAGTTTAACTTTAATTATATGAGGTGGACTTTATCATTACAGTTTTTGTAGCAATATTATACTGTTTAGACTCTGCTTTGCATTAGGCCAACTATTTTTTGTGGCAGTTTGGCTGTTTAAACTGTTTAAACTATCCATTGCATACTGTGTGGAATCCATATTGGAAGGTTTTTCTCTACAAGTGGAACTTTTGTTATTATAGAGACGTTAGGAGGAGAAGTAAAAAGTTGAGCATTAATGTACACGAGAAAGGCTGTACCATTTTGTAGTACCTGTGAGCAGTTTAGACCTTTATTCCTTTTGGAATAATTGGCTGTGTATACTACTCTAAAAGTTTGGAGTGGTTTATGCAAGTGAACATCAACTATTTCAGCAATTTTTGTATGAATGATATATACTTATACACAATATTAGCTTCATATAACCAATTTCATTTGTGGGCCTATGAATTTATATCAACACCTAGGTTGCCAATGGCTATTTTGGTGCCATGTATGGAGTGATAATCAGACGTTAGATGATTGCCAGCATAAGGAAATATACGGAGGTGATTCTATCATCATTTCATGAATGCCTGCACATTACCATTTTTTGTCTTTTTGTAAACAGGGACTAACGCTGTTTTTTTTACGAACTATTGGACTTGGTGTTACTCAGGCTACAAAGCGGTCTTACTAACTGGGACTTTATCTACCAACATTTCGAACCAAGAAATGTGATATTGGCAACCTGTGATATTTAGTTGAGCCCCTTATTATTTTTTTGAGTAGGGAATCTCAATTTGGATTTAACAACCACTACCTCAAAACTTATACCTATACACTCCTCCCACTAACCCCAAAACTAATCACAAAACAACCCAAAAAACACCATCTACTAATCCTCATTTACTACACCCACCTCCCACTAATTAACAGACTCCTCCCACTAATTCCTGCACACATACCAATGCAGACACTCAACATGTGTGCAATCAATGTTATCACCCTTGCACTACTAGCTGTAACCTATCACCTCACCTCCTATCACATCACTCTTCCTACCACCATTACCATCCCATCAAAACATACATCCAACTACATCACCCACACCAAACACTATAGCCTATACATATCCTCAAGTAATTACCATCACAGCATAATCCCTGAACTTAAACATAAGTAGCATTAATAATAAAGTACATCTACTACATATTCTAATAGACACCTATTTCCCAAATCTACTATCCTTAACCAGAACTTGGTTAAAACCTACTACTCCCGATAGCGAATTCCTTCCCCCAGGATATAATGTAATACATAATGATAGATTTTTCAGAAAAGGGGGTGGTGTAGCATTACTTTATAAAAACAACTTAAAGGTTACCATTATTAACCCTCTTATACTCCCCCTAATGTCCTCAGAACTACTACGAGCCAAACCTGAACTTACCAACAAAAAAAATCTATGAATATTATAACAGGGTACATACCACCAGGCAATAACATCCCCATCATAGAAGCCCTTCTACATTGGACCAATCAAACCTACCCCAAGAAACAATCATCCTAGGTGACTTTAACATAGACTGGCATACATGCTCCAGCTCCAACCTCTCCAGCTTTATAAATCTGTATAATTTCTCCCAAATCATTAACTCTAGTACAAGGCTAGGTAATAATAAAAGCAAAGAAAGCCTCCTAGACTGGACCCTAATAAACAATTCCAATACATTCTATCAAGCAGATGTCCTACCAGACAACCTCAGTGACCACCAGTCCAACTTCCTACTAAAACTCAAATCCCAAATCCCAATCCAATCCAAAACACCAACTCCAAACCACCAATTTGGACCATTAGAAACAAAAGAAACTTTGACATAACAAAATTTAAACTTGAACTACAATACCAAAATTGGAATCTTCTAAAGACACTCCCACTAGACAAAGTTGTTGAGCTATTTAACATTACCTTCCTAAATGTCTTAAACACCCATGCCCCTCCTCACATAAGCAAACAAAAAATTAAAAGTGCCCCCAGGATCACAAGTACTACTAGAATCATGATAGCCCAAAGAAATAGAGCCTGGCATCAGTGGAGAGCCAATAAAACCATAGCAACCAAACAATAATTCCAAAAACTCAGGAACGAAGCAAAAAAAACAAATTCTACTAGACAAAAGGAACTATTTTTTCAATTTGCAAAATAGACACCAAAACAACCCCCAAAAAGTCTGGACAGCACTAAATACATTACTCCACCCCGGCAGACCAAGTACCTCAACACCAGCCACTGTAAGTGATAGCACTGACATTCCAGAAGCCTTTAATAGATTTTTCATAGAAACCATTTCAAAATTAGTTCATCAACAACCCACAACATCTACTACTAGCAACCCCAAGCCTGCTCCCAATATCAATACCACCTTCCAATTCAAACCTATTCCCACAGATTATATAAAAAGACTATTAAGTAAACTCAAACCAACTAGCCTAGCTGCCGAAAATATTCCAGCCGAATATTTTCAAATAGCTGCAATTGAAATAGCCTATCCAATATCAATTCTCCTGAACAGATCAATAACAGAAAGCAAAATTCTAACAATCTGGAAAACAGCATATGTCCCCCCACTACACAAAGGCGGGACCTGTACAGACCTTACCAACTATCGCCCTATTGCCATATTATCCCCACTTGCCAAAATATTAGAAAAATGTATTCACCAGCAACTTATGCAATACCTACTGAAAAAACAACTTCTCACTCCTACCCAACATGGGTTTAGACCAGCCCATAGTACAAGAACTGCCATCCTCTCCTTCACCAACTTAATTAACCAGAACCGGAATCTAGGCAAACTAACATCAGCCATATATTTAGACCTATCAAAAGCTTCTGACGTGGTCAACCATCCCAAACTTCTTGACTCCCTCACTGACCTTGGACTAGCCACTGACTCACTAGCCTGGTTTCAAAATTACCTAATAGGTACACAGCAAGCAGTTAGGTGGGAGAACAAAATATCCACACTGCTCTCTATTACAACTGGAGTCCCACAAGGATCAATATTAGGCCTTCTATTATTTTCCATATTCATTAACGATCTCAACAAGATCACACAAGATGCAACTGTCATACAATATTCTGATGACTCAACACTAGTCTGCTCAGCCACCAACCCCCTCACACTCCTTTCCATTACCTAACAAGTCTTCAAAACCACTGAATCTTGGTTTCTCAGTAAAAACCTGTTACTGAACCCCCAAAAAGACCAAATTACTAATTTTCCAACCAAATACATCCAACTTAGACACTGATTCTTTCAGTATTATGTCTAATGATGGTACCATTGTCTCTTCAGACTCCCATACAAAACTACTGGGTGTTACAATTGACAACAAACTGAAGTTTGACTTGCACATAAATCATACAATCAAAAACATAAACAGAAAACTAGGCTGTCTGTACAAAAATAAAACATACCTAAACCAGCAGACTAAAATTACTATGGCTCAAACTCTGCTACTATCTACACTTCTATATGCTGCCCCCATCTTCACCAACCTATCCAAAACAGAAATTACAAAACTAGACACATGTTACAATCAAATTGCCAGATTTGCCACAAATGCTCCCCTACCGTTCACATCATTGCCACTCACTATACCAATTAAAGTGGCTTGAACTTCAAAATCTCATTACCTTCCACCAACTAGATTTCGCTAAAAAACTCCTACTATATCCAGACAAAATACCAACACTATCTAATTTACTTAAAATACAGGAAAACCCAAGGCAACTACATTCTAGTGACAGGACCTTAATCATGATCACCAGAACCAACAACTCAGCAGGAGACTCCCTCTTTCCTAACTACAAAGGCAAAATCTGGAACTCACTGCCCCCTGATATTACCTCAGGAAATTCTATCATTAAGTTTAAACAACTACTAAAGGAACACCTGTTTATCAATAGACAATGCTCATGCCTTCCCCCAGGTTGACCTTCTACACCTGCTTTTCCCTCAGGAGTTTCCCTATCAGCCTCTGCATATTAATTTACTGTATGTACTAGTTTTCTTAATACGCAAAGCTCATCTACTAGGAGTTCTACTATACCCCTGAAAGCTCTCTACTACTCACTGTACTCCCCAACTCTTTCATACACCATCATACTCAAACACAATTTTGTAAATTTACGCATATCTATGGGTGAATTATACATACTCTCATTAATTCAAGTAGAAATTACTGGACATACAACTAACGTGCCCTGCTACTACAATTTGCAGCTAAAATATTTTTTTTCTCTATATGCTTCTAATATGTTATATTTTTGTACTTGGGCTCTGTATTTGTTAAACGACTCTGTATGTGTTTGCTTGCCTTTGAATATTTATAAACTCTGGAGCTTTTTTCCACATTTATAGTCGGATTTTCCTGGTCAACAAATGGAAAATAAAAATAAATAAATAAATAAATAATATTTTCTTTTTATTTTATTCATACAGTCTCCATATATTTCTCAATACTTTCTTTCATTAACAATGATATTCTTTCCTTTATTTTATCATATTCCTTTATATTGCCTCATAGTTTAGCTTTAGTCTTTCATGTTATTTTTTAACTTTTCTTTTATATCCTTCCCACCACTCAGTCCAATTTTTATACATAAATCTAGTTGTCAAATTACCTTTCTATAACTCCTTTACTTCCTCTTCATATTCTCTCTCACATGAATACCATTTAACTTTTTATACCTTTCCCTATTCTAATAAATGATGCATGTGTTCCAGTTCTAGCCCACGCAGCTTCATGATCAGAAAATGTTGCTTTAATAATACCTCCCTCAATTGCTTTTACTGCCTCTGAAAAAATAACATAATCTATTTCTGCTTTTATTTTATTTCTTCTGTATGTTTATTCTCTTTCCTTTCATATTATTTATCACTCCATCTTTATACATTTTCTTATCTGTTTATTATTTTTAGGGACTTTCCTCTAATTCTTTTCTTATATTTCAGTTAAAATTACCTATTATTACAATATTTATATTAGCCATGACATGAAGATTTATCAGTTCAAATAACTGTACCCTTTCCTTATTACCTGTAGATTTATAAATAATAACAGTCCTAATCAATTGTCCTGTATATCGTATATCTACTACAGATAATCATCCTGCCCTCACTATTACATGATCCATAACTGTTATATACTTTTTACATAAAAGAGCAATCCCTACACATCTTTCCATCCCCAGATTCCACACAAAATTCCTACCCCATAATGCTTCCAATTGCTTTCTTTTTCTTTTCTTAAAAATCTTATACCCATCAAATATTTAAAATCTGCCTATGTCTTATCAAATCACTGATAAATCATCAGCTTTCTCAAATCATTTATTAAACTATTCATATTTAAAGTTACTATTTTAAAATGATCAATTTCCTTTTTCTTTCTTTTATATTTTTCTTATTTTCTTTGATATCTTTTACTCTCTTGTCAACAGAATTCTTCCATTTTATGTTATCTGATTTGAATTCTTCTTCTTCAGTTTCCTCCGTAACTTCTTTTTCTTTATTTTTTATAAAGTGAATATCTTCTGTTTCTCCTTCCCATCCTACTTGATGTGTTTCTCTTCTTGCTCCTGTTGCAATGTTTCTTCTTCCCCAGATTCTTTGAGTTCTGTAGCACTCTTATTCTGTCAATCTGTTTCCTCCTTCCTGAATAACACAGACATTATCTATTACTGTATAATACATCCAAAATGTTCAGTATTTTTAGATTTATAAAATTTGATTACACATTTTTGATATCATGTCCTTTCTCCTGCATAATATGCATCTTTTTTGAAACATTTTTCAACTTGATGCCTTTCTGACCTGTAAAAAAAAATCTTGGGTTGACCTTAATAGCTTACAAAAGTCCCTCTGTCCATTCATGAGTATTACATTAAGAATATGTTGAATTTTCCTTTTAAACATTTCTAAGAAAAAGAACATTCCTACCTTCATATCCACAGTTTGTTACTTTAACACTGTCCATTACATTTTGACATAAGTCTTCAAATGTTTTTGCAAAGAATCTTTTTCAACATCTCTTCTAAGTTGTATATTTATTTTTTTCTTTGGCTATCTATTATGCACAGCTACCATAAATTTGTTCCATGGAAACACATTTTTTTTCATATCTGTCTAAAAATATTTCTAAACCCTCCCCTGCGTCAAAGATAATGTGGTAACAATCTCATTACCAATTAAGATGAAGTTCCTTACCTCTGGTGCTTTTATTTCCAAAGGCATAACCACATTGTCTCATACCTCATATATGTCCAGTGGTTTGTTTTGTTTTGCTTGAATTCTCACTATGCATTTCCACTTTTGCTGCAATTTCACTTCTCCTTGCATCTGACCTCTCATCTCCACCATCAGACTCGCTAAAGTACTTCTGTCTTCTTGTTTCTGTTCCTCTTTTTCTTCTGCTTCTACATTTCTCACATTATCATCATCTTGATATGTGCTGTTCAGTATCTCACCCCGCAATGCCTCCTGATCATTCTCCGGTTCACCTTGCTGAATCAGCTCTTGCAATATTTCATTTTGCAACCCTGCTGGCTGGAGTGTTGTAACAACACATTCCTCCTGTGATACTCCTCTTTTGGAATCTATCATAGTTTTAAATAGATTCTAATGAAATAAACCATCTGAATTGACCCCATTTTGTTCTGCTGCATTTATAACAAAAAAAACTCCTTCTCCTCACCATGCCACAATTGCACTAGAATGATAGTGGCATGTGTCCTTTCCCCACTAGCAGTGAGTAGGTGAAATTCCAGATGTCATGGACAAATTTCTCCAGTAATAGAAATAATATCTCTGGTCTCCCCTGAAAAGAGGCCTCTAGCATAACAAGACTAACCCAGTCAGCAAAAGATAAATAAATAAAAAAGATGCACTGGGGCAAGATAAGGGTATTAAAAAAGAGAATATACTCATATGAGTGAATTTTAGAACTGAAATTGATTACTGCTTAATGTCAGAGGAATGAGAGAAGTGGATATTGAAGTAATATTGGCTGTTTTTTCAGATCATATGGCAGTTTGGGTGCATATTTTGGAAGCTGGTTCTGTTACTTAACAAAGGCAAAGGATAAAAAGATTGACAGGAGAATGTATCCAATATTTTGTAGCAGGAGTACGGTAATTTTGGAAGGATCATTTAAGTATACTTCCCTTTTATAAATCATGGACTAAGTGTTAAACTGTTTTTTTTTTACAGTTGTAAAAGGAACTTATAAGAAATGAAAAGAACACTTATAGAGGGTTGGTGTTGGCTTTGAGTAAACAGTTACAGAATGCTAGTGAAGAGAGTCGGGGTACAGAGGAGAGAGAAAAAGTTACATAAAAAAAACAGCACAGGAATTGTTATATAGAAAACATTATTATTTAAAATGAAGAAAAGAGAAGGCTTCACTTTTTTGGAGAATTGGTTAAATATACTGAGATGATTATAACAGAATTAAAGGATAAAGAAGGAAAGGTAAGGACTGGATAAAATAATATTTAGATATTGCAGTTTGAGTATGTTAAGGAAACTTATAGAAGTGAAGAAATACAAGACAGAAGAAATCAAATTTAAAAACAAACATCTGTAATTCAGTAAAGTTCTTAAATAGGCGTATAACCCGAGAAGAGTTAGAGAACATTCTAAATCAGGTTAATGTACATTTTGTGTTAGGGGAGTTGGAATAAATTACAAGTTTTATAAAGATCTTGAAGTATGGCAAAACTAATAATTTTTGAAAGGGCTTGAATAAAGAAAGTAAGGTTTTAGGGCTGCAAGTGTGAATGAGTGATTAACCTTAAATGTAAAAAGAGGGACAGAATTATAGTCAAAATTGGAGACCAGTTACCTTGAATAAAGTAGATTATAAACCATTTATGAAAATATTTCAGGTTAGATTTGAAGCAGTCTGTATAGATGTGTTACATCCTAGAATTTATGATGTGAATAGTAGGAAAAATCAGGAATTACTGATATTGGTTAAAGAATTAGCAAACAGTATATTAAGAGGGGAGAGAAGTTAAATTAATGATGGCATATTTTAAGAGCAGTGTGGTATATGGAGTAATATATTAAGTAAGTTGAAGTCATCTTATAATAATAGTCATATTACAGTGTTACTGAACAGATGGTTAAGTGAAACATGAGATTATTTAAGGGATAAGGCATTAATTGCTTTAGCAACAAATGCAGTCATTTGCTAATGAGATACATGATATATTACAAGGGAATGGATAAAGTTTATGTAGAAGTGCTAAAATACCATTGTTTTTAATCATATTCTGATTATGTCATTTTAGTTTTGAAAAACAGTCAATGTATGAATAAAAGACTAGTTTATTGAAAGGAATGTACAAGTGATGTAGGTGTAGATGTAAATGAAGAAAAAATATAAGGGTTTAGGGAGAATGTAAGGATAGAAGGGGTTCAGTTTTTTATGGATGATTTTGGTATTATATTTAGTATTAGAAAAGTAATATTAGAACAAGAACGCAATAAGGCAGAGGACTCCACGTAGACCTGGTCAAGTCTTTTATTCAATAAAATTAGAAATAAAACCTTGTATAAGCGCTTTCAGGCAACATGCCCTTCATCAGATAACAAAGAACATCACAAAAGACCAGTTTTAAAATACAGAGCAACCAATCAGCTTTCAATATTTTATCCTGCTTTTCTTAAGGATGGGTTTTAAAGGTAGAACAGCATTAATACCTGGTGGCTTGTCTGCCCCAAGTCTTATAATCCATCTAGTTTCTGCACATTCCATATCATTGAACAAATCACCTCCTCTAACATTGGGAGTAATCATTTGTATTGCCATAAACAGAAATATATGATTCAAATTCAGTCTTACATGTTGAGCTAGTGCATTATGTTCATTGGAATGCTTAATATCTGATGTATGTTGGAATATCCTTGTATTAAACATTGTATTGGTCTTACCCACATAATATGATTCACAATTCTGACAGACGGCTATGTACACTAAATTCTTTGTTCTACAATCTGCGTATCCCTTAAATGTATATTGTCTACCTGTCCTCGGATGTGTAAATGTATGTTCTTGCAGAATATATTGACATGCTCTACACTGGTGGCAAGGATATGTTCCTATCTTCCTTGTAAGTAAATTACCCTTTACATAATGCTTAGGTTATTTACAAAGTATATCTTTCAAGTTTTTATTTTTCCTAAACACAAAATTTGGTGTAATATCTAAAATCTCCTTCAACTTCGGATCTGTGTGTAGCACCTGCCAATGATGTTAAATTTTGCAAATGTTACCCACATCACTACTATACGTGAGTACCATATTAGTTCTGCCTTTACCGTCAAATGATATCCCCTGTTGTTCATTATTTGCAGTGTTCCCACCCACTCTATTGAGCCAAGGTCTGGCAATGTTGTTACGTTTGATCTTACTACTTCTTATTAAGGGTTCTAGCCTATCACGCTTATAGCCCCTCAACATTAAATTATTTTGAAGGTTGTCCACCTCTTCATGAAATTTAGCATCCTCACTACATAGTCTAGAAATCCTACATACTTGCCCTTTGACTATATTGTCAAAGGTATGACATGGGTGCATACTATCATAAGGTAGCAAACAGTTACGCCAACAGGTTTTTCTATATAACGACATCATCAGGCCACCTCCATCTTGACTAGTTAAGCGTACATCTAAAAAGTCTATAGTTATTTCAGAATAATTGACAGAGAACCTGAAAAATTCAGAACTCCCTTCTAAGTAAGCTATAAAAGCTTTCAATTCTTGTTCTGTGCCATCCCATAAAAAGAAAATATTATCAACAAAATGCACGTAAAAACATAAATTATTAGTTCATGCATGTGTTACTTCAAATATGGTGTTGTCCTCCCAATATGCCAACACTAGGTTGGCATATGAGTTCGCACAGGGTGCGCCCATGGCTACACCCTGTTGTTGTCTATAATAATCTCCCTGACAAGTGAAAATATTAAATTCCAGGACAATATTCAGAAGCTTACTGATTCTTTGAATAGTGTCCATATTAGATTGTGTCTTATTAAGTAATATGCTCTCTATCGCCTGAATACCATATTTATTATCAATCACTGTAAAAAGATTATTCACATCCAGTGTGACAAACATAAACTTCCTATCATCCACCTTGGTTAAATGCTCTGACAAGGATGAAACAAACTGTGCTGTGTCCTTCAATATTCTTGGATAAAGACTTAATATAGGTTTTAAAGCACATTCAACCCAGATGGATACGTTTTCAGTGACCCATCCCCTTCCTGAAACAATAGGTCTTAGGGGTGAGTCAGTAGCACTCTTATGGATTTTTGGAAGCGCTTTGAATTCGGGTACTATTGGATGTTGAATCCATAAAAATTTCTTCAATTCTTCATCCAACAAACCTACAACTTGTAGGTTAGTAATAATATTCTTTCCTTTATCTGCCAGATTTTTTTACCATAATGGGAGAAAGTTTGGCAAATGTATAAGCATCCCCCAACAACATTTTGAGTTTATTACAATAGAATTCTCTGTTCATGACAACTACGGAGCCCCCTTTATCCGCTGGTTTTATGATAATACTTTCATTCTCTATCAATCTATCAGGTGCCATCCTTTGTGTTCTAGACAGATTATAAAATGTTTTCTTTCGATCATTTTTGAAATACTCTTCTACTTCCTGTTCACATAATTTAACAAACACAGACATGGCAGGGCAAAATATCGGCATATAGTCACTCGGTTGCCGTAAATTCTTATTCACTTCAAGCATATCATTCCCCTTAAACATTTGTTTTAACATGACATTCCTGGCAAAACTTAAAACATCTAGAATAACTTGACTGTGGTCAGACATAGCATCTGGAACAAAGGTCAAGCCTTTGTTCAACACTTGTATTTGTTCAACACTGAGCTCAAAATCAGATAAATTGTAAACAATACTAAAGTCACCCACAGTCATCCTGAGACTCTCCGTCTCTTCTGTTTGTGATACTGTGACATGCTCCATTTGCGTGGGTTCTTCTTGCGAACAGGCGCTGGTAACATGGGAAAAGTTTTACTGAACACAAGAGGTGTACTTTTGGGTTTTGCTCCCAACATAACAAACGTGTCCTCCGTATTCACTATTGGGCGTTCATGCCCCGGTTGACTCACCTCCATGTTGGAGCATGTTGATGACACATTATCTTCATTGGTTACTATAGCTGAAGAATGAGAAATGGATGTAAAGGAATCCTCAGCCCTAGATATAGCATTTACATTAACAACAAGCTCTTTCTCCATCTGTTGGTTGGGAGCTGGTTCCCTTATATGAGCTGCTTCTACTCTATTACCAATCCCATGTCTAACCCTTGGCCAGCTAAAAATATTACTTTGAGCAAAATCTCTGATGTCACGTTCCAACTTTTTGATTTTAATCTGTTGTAGCTTAGTATCATATGAGGCTGCAGCAAAAAGCACATTACTCATTCTTTCAACATGGTACTCTTCTATAAAACGCCGTTCAATATCTTGTTGCATATCTCGTACTTTCTTAAGAACTTTCTGTTCCTCTGGTTGAAAATAATCCAACAGTAACTGCATATAAGATATACTCATTTCCAAATTGATCTCCTGCCAGCCTGCTAGGAGATCTGGGTACACTTCCCCCTGTGTAGGCATACATAATACCCGCATGCCTCTAGGTATCACATGGAATTTCAGGCAGGCTTCCAGGTGAAACCGTTGCCATTGCAAACGTTTCAGTCTCATGATACTATTATGAAATTTCAAAATCAGTTCTTGAAACTCAAGCTCACCCATATTTATCGACTCCTGTTCAGGGCTGGTGCTGGCCATTCGTTGTACATCCATATGTAACAATGGATTCACAGTATGGAATATGCCTCTTGTTATACCTTCATTGGTCAGATGATCCAAATTACCTCGTGGATGGTAAGCCAATTCCACATTACCAATGTTGAGCTCAGACATGTGTGCAAATAGACAATATAACAGTCTTAAAATCACCAAACAAAAAGTCTATTGCTCTAAAGTCACTCTGCCCACCACAAACAAAATCCAAAGAACACAATAAGGCAGAGGACTCCATGTAGAGCTGGTCAAGTGTTTTATTCAATAAAATCAGAAATAGAACCTTGTATAAGCGCTTTCAGGCAACATGCCCTTCATCCGATAACAAAGAACATCACAAAAGACCAGTTTTAAAACACAGAGCAACCAATCAGCTTTCAATATTTTACCCTCATTTTCTTAAGGATGGATTTTAAAGGTACAACAGCATTAATACCTGGTGGCTTGTCCGCCCCAAGTCTTATAATCCATCTAGTTTCTGCACATTCCATATCATTGAACAAATCACCTCCTTTAACATTGGGAGTAATCATTTGTATTGCCATAAACAGAAATATATAATTCAAATTCACTCTTACATGTTGAGCTAGTGAATTATGTTCATTGGAATGCTTAATATCTGATGTATGTTGGAATATCCTTGTCTTAAACATTGTATTGGTCTTACCCACATAATTTAGTGTACATAGCCGTGTGTCAGAATTGTGAATCATATTATGTGGGTAAGACCAATACAATGTTTAAGACAAGGATATTCCAACATACATCCCATATTAAGCATTCCAATGAACATAATGCACTAGCTCAACATGTAAGAGTGAATTTGAATCATATATTTCTGTTTATGGCAATACAAATGATTACTCCCAATGTTAGAGGAGGTGATTTGTTCAATGATATGGAATGTGCAGAAACTAGATGGATTATAAGACTTGGGGCGGACAAGCCACCAGGTATTAATGCTGTTGTACTTTTAAAACCCATCCTTAAGAAAAGGAGTGTAAAATATTGAAAGCTGATTGGTTGCTCTGTATTTTAAAAATGGTCTTTTGTGATGTTCTTTGTTATCTGATGAAGGGCATGTTGCCTGAAAGCGCTTATACAAGGTTTTATTTCTGATTTTATTGAATAAAAGACTTGACCAGCTCTACGTGGAGTCCTCTGCCTTATTGTGTTCTTTGAACTTTGTTTGTGGTAGGCAGAGTAACTTTAGTGCAATAGACTTTTTGTTTGGTGATTTTAAGACTGTTATATTGTCTATTTGCACACATGTCTGAGCTCAACAATGGTAATGTGGAATTGGCTTACCATCCACGATGTAATTTGGATCATCTGACCAATGAAGGTATAAGAAGAGGCATATTCCATACTGTGAATCCATTGTTACATATGGATATACAACGAATGGCCAGCACCTGAACAGGAGTCGATAAATATGGGTGAGCTTGAGTTTCTAGAACTGATTTTGAAATTTCATAATAGTATCATGAGACTGCAACATTTGCAATGGCAAAGGTTTCACCTGGAAGCCTGTCTGAAATTCAATGTGATACCTAGAGGCATATGGGTGTTATGTATGCCTGCACAGGGGGAAGTGTACCCGGATCTCCTAGCACGCTGGCAGGAGATCAATTTGCAAATGAGTATAACTTATATGCAGTTACTGTTGGATTATTTTCAACCAGAGGAACAGAAAGTTCTTAAGGAAGTAGGAGATATGCAACAAGATATTGACCGGCGTTTTATAGAAGAGTATCATGTTGGAAGAATGAGTAATGTGCTTTTTGCTGCAGCCTCATATGATACTAAGCTACAACAAATTAAAATCAAAAAGTTGGAACGTGACATCAGAGATTTTGCTCAAAGTAATATTTTTAGCTGGCCAAGGGTTAGACATGGGATTGGTAATAGAGTAGAAGCAGCTCATATAAGGGAACCAGCTCCCAACCAACAGATGGAGAAAGAGCTTGTTGTTAATGTAAATGCTATATCTAGGGCTGAGGATTCCTTTACATCCATTTCTCATTCTTCAGCTATATTAACCAATGAAGATAATGTGTAGTCAACATGCTCCAACATGGAGGTGAGTCAACTGGGGCATGAACGCCCTATAGTGAATACGGAGGACACGTTTGTTATGTTGGGAGCAAAACCCAAAAGTACACCTCTTGTGTTCAGTAAAACTTTTCCCATGTTACCAGCGCCTGTTTGCAAGAAGAACCCACACAAATGGAGCATGTCACAGTATCACAAACAGAAGAGACGGAGAGTCTCAGGATGACTGTGGGTGACTTTAGTATTGTTTACAATTTATCTGATTTTGAGCTCAGTGTTGAACAAATACAAGTGTTGAACAAAGGCTTGACCTTTGTTCCAGATGCTATGTCTGACCACAGTCAAGTTATTCTAGATGTTTTAAGTTTTGCCAGGAATGTCATGTTAAAACAAATGTTTAAGGGGAATGATATGCTTGAAGTGAATAAGAATTTATGGCAACTGAGTGACTATATGCCGATATTTTGCCCTGCCATGTCTGTGTTTGTTAAATTATGTGAACAGGAAGTAGAAGAGCATTTCAAAAATGATCGAAAGAAAACATTTTATAATCTGTCCAGAACACAAAGGATGGTGCCTGATAGATTGATAGAGAATGAAAGTATTATCATAAAACCAGCGGATAAAGGGGGCTCTGTAGTTGTCATGAACAGAGAATTCTATTGTAATAAACACAAAATGTTGTTGGGGGATGCTTATACATTTGCCAAACTTTCTCCCATTATGATAAAAAAATCTGGCAGATAAAGTAAAGAATATTATTACTAACCTACAAGTTGTAGGTTTGTTGGATGAAGAAATGAAGAAATTTTTATGGATTAAACATCCAATAGTACCCGAATTCAAAGAGCTTCCAAAAATCCATGAGTGCCACTTTCCCACCCCTAAGACCTGTTGTTTCAGGAAGGGGATGGGTCACTGAAAATGTATCCATCTGGGTTGAATGTGCTTTAAAACCTATATTAAGTCTTTATCCAAGAATATTGAAGGACACAGCACAGTTTGTTTTATCCTTGTCAGAGCATTTAACCAAGGTGGATGATAGGAATTTTATGTTTGTCACACTGGATGTGAATAATCTTTTTACAGTGATTGATAATAAATATGGTATTCAGGCGATAGAGAGCATATTAGTTAATAAGACACAATCTAATATGGACACTATTCAAAGAATCAGTAAGCTTCTGAATATTGTCCTGGAATATAATATTTTCACTTGTCAGGGAGATTATTATAGACAACAACAGGGTGTAGCCATGGGCACACCCTGTGCAAACTCATATGCCAACCTAGTGTTGGCATATTGGGAGGACAACACCATATTTGAAGTAACACATGCGTGGACTAATAATTTATGTTTTTACGTACGTTTTGTTGATGATATTTTCTTTTTATGGGATGGCACAGAACAAGAATTGAAAGCTTTTATAGCTTGCTTAGAAGGGAGTTATGAATTTTTCAGGTTTTCTGTTAATTATTCTGAAATAACTATAGACATTTTAGATGTACGCTAAACTAGTCGAGATGGAGGTGGCCTGATGACGTCGTTATATATAAAAACCTGTTGGCGTAACAGTTTGCTACCTTTTGATAGTATGCACCCACATCATACCTTTGACAATATAGTCAAAGGGCAAGTATGTAGGATTTCTAGACTATGTAGTGAGGATGCTAAATTTCATGAAAAGGTGGACAACCTTCAAAATAATTTAATGTTGAGGGGCTATAAGCGTAATAGGCTAGAACCCTTAATAAGAAGTAGTAAGATCAAACGTAACAACATTGCCAGACCTTGGCTCAATAGAGTGGGTGGGAACACTGCAAATAATGAACAACAGGGGATATCATTTGACGGTAAAGGCAGAACTAATATGGTACTCACATACAGTAGTGATGTGGGTAACATTTGCAAAATTATTAAACATCATTGGCAGGTGCTACACATGGATCCAAAGTTAAAGGAGATTTTAGATACTACACCAAATTTTGTGTTTATGAAAAATAAGAACTTGAAAGATATACTTTGTAAAGAATCTAAGCATTATGTAAAGGGTAATTTACTTACAAGGAAAATAGGTACATATCCTTGCCACCAGTGTAGAGCATGTCAATATATTCTGCAAGCACATACATTTTCACATCCGAGGACAGGTAGACAATATACATTTAAGGGATATGCAGATTGTAGAAGAAAGAATTTAGTGTACATAGCCGTGTGTCAGAATTGTGAATCATATTATGTGGGTAAGACCAATACAATGTTTAAGACAAGGATATTCCAACATACATCAGATATTAAGCATTCCAATGAACATAATGCACTAGCTCAACATGTAAGAGTGAATTTGAATCATATATTTCTGTTTATGGCAATACAAATTATTGCTCCCAATGTTAGAGGAGGTGATTTGTTCACTGATACAGAATGTGCAGAAACTAGATGGATTATAAGACTTGGGGCAGACAAGCCCCCAGGTATTAATACTGTTGTACCTTTAAAACCCATCCTTAAGAAAAGGAGGGTAAAATATTGAAAGCTGATTGGTTGCTCTGTATTTTAAAAATGGTCTTTTGTAATGTTCTTTGTTATCTGATGAAGGGCATGTTGCCTGAAAGCGCTTATACAAGGTTTTATTTCTGATTTTATTGAATAAAAGACCTGACCAGCTCTACATGGAGTCCTCTGCCTTATTGTGTTCTTTGGACTTTGTGGTAGGCAGAGTGACTTTAGTGCAATAGACTTTTTGTTTGGTAATATTATAAAAAGGGGAAAGATAACTGAAGAAGTAAAAATTACTGGTATGTTACAGAGAGTATTATACTTTCTTTCAAGAAAAAACAGTATGTATGATTAAGTCTGTTATTTTACATAAGTTAGGATATGTATGAAATATGTGTGTGATGCCTAGTGATAAATAAAAATAACTATTACAAATACTTGTTGCAATATATGGCAAAACATAAAAACAGCATTACAAATATGTTAGAGGAAGAGTAGTCAGTTGTATAGAAGAGAATGAAGCTGTCGTGGACCAGAATGTAATGTACATAAAACAGAATGACTGAGTGGCAGGTGGACTGGAAAGCAGAAGTGAGAAGAGGAGCAAAACACAAGATCAAGGAAAAGAAGAGTGAAGAATTGAAAGAAAGAGCGAAAAACCGATGATCAAAGTGAAAAAGAGAGGGGATCTGTAGATCAAAGGACAGGTAGAAGAGGGCCATTAGATCAACAAAGGGAGAGGCTATCTGTGCATATTTTAAGTATATGGGCACAGAGGGGGTGTAGTGCAAAGCAGGGAGATGAAAAGGTTAGACTATAACATAGGAGTAGGCCCGAGGAGAGTTGGCATCATGAGCTGCTACCATAGTACATACAATGGGTAGCATTTTCTGTTAGGACCAAATTACTCATGGCCACAGAGATATTATATTTATGTAAGCAGTCAGAATATCCACCTGTAGCTACTAAATTTCACATCAGGAGTATTAATTATTTTGTAAAACGTACAAATGTTAGTGCACATACATAATACGGACTCCCTTTAACTTGGCAATAGGTAAAAAGTCACATTTAAACATGGCGTTATCATTTGTTACCAATGCATTCCAAAAACAAAATACTATAACATATGTGAACATAATTAAAGGAATGCCTTTTTTATACGAATTGAGCATAAATGTATGAGGGAAATGGTTGACAGTGCAGTACAGTACATTTATTTACATAGTACAAGCCTACATTGCTGCGAATTGAGCATAAATGTATGAGGGAAATGGTTGACAGTGCAGTACATTTATTTACATAGTACTAGCCTGCATTGCTGAAACTTTGATATGCTGTGCTGGAACATCAGTGATATTATGTATATAGAATGTTTTGTACATCCTATAAAATATAGCAACAGTGTACATCACTTGTTTGATATTTTGCTAGTTAAGGTTTACTTTTTGTAGCTACTCAAAAATTAGTTGTTGATATTTTATTAACTTCTATCATAGCAGTGTAGTAAACTCTGCTGATGCTTGCAGCTAGACCTGATAAAGAATCCTGTTCATAGCTGAAAAGAATGGGTGGACTACTCCACCTTACCCATTTAACTCGTTACAGCCAAATGTATCTCCAGGCGTTGATGCAGTTAACTCCTACTGATGCCTCTAGGAGTCAAATATTGCTTTTTCATATTTACATTAATAATTCCAAAACCATGCTACATACAAGGTATCAGAAGATTTCATCTTAAAGCATAACAATGTCAAACACAATTATATTGATATTTGACCTGTGCCTAATGCAGCTGAACAGATATTGAATATTATTTGTATACTGTTTATTTGTATTGTAATAATTTTCATATTTCTCTAAATGTCTCAACATTCAGATAACACAGGCAGAAATGCATAGCCTCATATGAAAGCTCACAGCTGTATGAAGAAACTCCTGCAGGCAGTATGTGTCTTGCTTGAATATTTACTGAGATATAAGCTGTTTATACAAGATTGCAAAATTAATATTCACATAGGATCATAGGATCTTAAGAAGTTACTAGGCTATTGGCCCTGAGACCCTTATAAGCCCAGCCAAGAGTGTATGCCATGTTTAGACAAGTTAGTGCCTTTATTTTGGCTTATAAAATCCAGTTTAAAGCATCAAACTGAATGAATGGCACTAATATAAAGATTAATTTATCCTGAATAGTTTGCCATTATCAGTTTTTAGTAACAGTTATGGTTCCAGAGATATGAATGTTTGTTTGAACTGTTAAGGTGCTAACTTCATTTTCTTTTTGTAGATTACCTATAATCGGAGTGAAAGACAACAGCATAAACTATTACGTACATGTCCTTGCAATAACAACAGGGTGGGAAGGAAATGCAGACACTGACACGCTATGAAGGTATGTAACATTTATTTTATGTACATTGTGACACTTGTTCAATGAACAAATGTTTTATTCTGATATGGCAGTGCAAGAAGTAATGTTTATACTGATGTGTAATGTAATACTCATGTACAGCGGATTTTGTAAACAATCTGGATGTGTAGGGACTATATTACATCAGTGAACTCTTAAAAAAGCGAATGCTGATTGATCAAACTTATGTAAGCGAAAGCTTACAATCTTAAACTGTCAGAACAGCGATTTTTGTTCTTAGGGGAAAAAGATCGCTGATCCAAAACACATACACACAACACAAGCACACCAAACAAACAGCAATCCACACACATACACCTAAAATCTGACACCTAACCCTACACTAAACTATACACACACCACTAACTATCCACTTACCTTAACCCAAACCCTAACCCTAAGATCCGTCACTATCGCACACTCACCTCACCCGCTCCCTAAGCCTAACTCACCTAACCCGCCCTAAGCCTCACATCCACACAATCGCACACATACCTAACCCATGCCCTAACCCTAACTCACCTAACCCGCCCTAACACTCACATCCACACAATTGCACACTTACCTGAACCTGACCCGTGACTTTCCACCACAGCACTGAAAACACCGAAGCAACAGAAACGGACAACTGAATTATTTCCCTAGGAAAAAAATTTGGGTTTCTGTTGCTTCGATATTTTAATCTTTCACTCACATAAGTTCGATCAACCAGCATTCGCTTTTTTAAGCGTTCGCTGATCTAATATAGACCCGATGTGTATTGTACAAGGTGTTACAGTTCATTTATGTTGTATGTTGTGATCTGTAGCTTGTGAGCAAAAGATGTCAACATTTCCTAGGTAGCTGATACTGTTTGATGCTACAGTTACACTGACAGTAGCTGTGCCATAGTGCATAAGTAGTTATCCAAGCCAAATGTTGAATACTGTTGTAGTTGGTGCCCCAGATGTTCCTGTTGTTGGACGTACTTCTTCTTTGGTGGTGATTCAGGTTCACCTCTTCTGACTGCTTGATTTTGCTCCTGTTGCAATCTACACAGCAAGGTTGTTATGAAAACAGATTTCCAGCTGAATAGGGAACATGCCAAAACTCAAGGATAACATGCTTTAATGAAATCAAATTCACTCCAAAATTTGGCAGGGTATTGGCGTGTCAGTGTAATTGCTCTAACAGCTTTTGTTGTCATTCATCATCATCTGCTATGTACTTAGTTGCTTGTCATGTAGTTAAATACTGGCACTGTTTTGGGGTGCCCTGGCATGCAGATGGTCAAATCACTATGGTATGTCATAAATAGGAAGTAAACTTAGTACCACTAATTCTTTCATGCACAATTCAAACATTAGTTTGGTGCCATAGTTCAGTGTGAGATAATACAGATAATACTATTGTATATGCCTCCACATTATCTTTGCTAGATGGAAATTGCATTCCTCATGTTGTGCTTTAGGGAATCCTGTGTATACACAGTGCATGACTGCCTCCTTGTAATCACTTAGAATGTAAGTTGATTGTTAAGTAAGTTCCCTTCCCTCTACCATGTCATGTAGCATTTCAAATAGTATGTTGTAGCCATGATGAGCTTTGGTGTTCATTATGGAAAATGAGGTTGCAGTATCCCACATATCCCTGTGTTGAACAGAATTGTTTAAATACTTCAAATGGGATGAGAAATGTTCCCTCCATTAGAAGACGTGATGAGCAATGCAAATTGACTTTGTTCAGCGTTAATGTCAGAAAATAATTTAGCTCAACCTTCCACTGTTGTGTCACTTGCATTATGTAGGATCTCACCCACTTTCAAGGGAAAGTACTCTGCTTTGAAACTTCTTTTGGTGCTGGGAGTATCTTGTAGTGTAGTAGTAGTTTGTGCAGATACTCTTGCTCTAGTCACCACTTGTCATAATGCTTGCTTTGGAGATAAGGTATCCAACAATTTTTGTTGATGTTCTCTTAATGCTTCTTGCAGAGGCATAGGTGGCTTTAGTAGCACCTGGGGCTACTCTCTGTAGTGGTGGCACACCTCCTCATCTTTTCAGTTGAAGAGAGAAAAAAATAATAATTAAAAAAATAGAGGTTCACTCTTTTTACTGGCACATTAATAGCTGGTCAGTTACTTAAAAAAAAAACAAAAACAAAAAAAACAAAAAAAAAACAAATAGAAAGTAGGCCACTTCTTGTACTAGCATACCAACAAAGTGACTACATATGCATCCCCACCCTCCTGCTCTTCAATGGAAGAGCACAAAAAACATATCAGGTACCTGGGACTCCTGTGCCTTGCCCCAGCACACCTTCCTCAGATTTTAGTAAAACAAAATCTTTTTTTTTTAAACTGTAGCAAACTGCTTGCTACATAACCAGCAATTGCTATGGTTTATGCCCTCCATGGATCTAGAATGCTCAGGTTTTTAGCTAAGACAAAACAAAAACAGATGGAAACCACCAGAAAATAAAATAAATTCTTTAATTTTTAATTGTTGAGCACTTTCATTTTGTTAAATGCAAAACTTATTAAACCCAGCACAAATCTCATTATGTTTAAAAGGGGCTTTATTAACACATTCTTTAGAAATGTCACAAATATGTTTGTATTCTTTTTCTGAAAACTCTTTCGTTTTCCCCCATAAAAACAAACAGAACATGTAGAATATTTTGCTACATACACAACAACTTTACTTAAACAATTCTGATATTTTAATTTAAGTATAGTGCCCTGATTTAAACTTTCCCCTTTTATATATATATATATATATATATATATATATATATATATATATATTATATATATATATATATATGGGTCTACCTGACAACGTCGACAAGCCACAACATCGACAACCAGTTTACCGACACCACATAACCGACAGTCCACAAGATCGAAAAGCCACAACATCGACAACCATTTTACCGACAGCACATCAAAACAAATCCCCTGTCCAAAAAGCACACACACAACACAACAACACCAAAATCCTTACAAACCCACACTAAACCTCACATACACAACTATCTACAACCTTAACCCAAACCCTAACCCTAAGGTCCGTCACTATCACACACTTACCTAACCCGCCCCCTAACTCACTTAACCCGCCTCTAACCCAAAGACTATCACTACCGCACACTTACCTAACCCGCGCCTAACCCTAACTCACTTAACCCGCCTAACCCAAAGACTATCACTACCGACACTTACCTAACCCGCCTAACCCTAACTCACTTAACCCGCCCCTAACCCAAAGACTATCACTACCGCACACTTACCTAACCCGCGCCCTAACCCTAACTCACTTAACCCACCCCTATCCCTACAGACCGTCAATATCGCACACTTACCTTACTCGCACCCTAACGTCCGTCACTACCGCATACTTACACAGCCTTTTCCCATGTCGGTGTTCTCAGCGTCGGTGTTTTCATCCGTCGGTCTTCTCAATTGTCGATCTTCTGGCGTCGGTAAACTGGTTGTCGATGTTGTGGCTTGTCGACATTGTCAGGTAGACCCATATATATATATATATATATATATATATATATATATATATATATATATATATTATATACAGGTCTACTGGAAAACACTGAAAATCCACTTGTTGGAAAACGAACAGTGGAGTTTCGGTTTCGCGAAAGTGCACTTCTGTGAAGAACGGTTCAGTGAACCATTAAGGAACACGGGTGCCGAAGCACACTACAGTGGGGAAAGGGAGTTTACATGTTCCCCATTGTAGTGCAATCTTGGAGTTGGTATATTTAAGTAGGGGGGTGTGGGGGGTGCAGAGGGGCTTGCCCCCTGCAAAAACAATGTTTTAATGTTTTTTATTGGTTCGTTGAACCAATATTCATGGAAGTGCACTTCCGCTTAAGTGCACTTTCGCGGAGGTGTGGGTCTACTGTCTAATTTCGAACATGTGTGTTTTCAAAGTTATACAGTAGACCCATATACATATATATATATATATATATATATATGTGTGTGTGTGTGTGTGTGTGTGTGTGTGTGTGTGTGTGTGTGTGCAGTATTTACAATGCCCACATGTTCTTGTCCCTTTAACTTTGTCTTCTTTAGGTTGATACATCTATATGTCATTTTCCAAAATCCCTTTCAAATTTGTATGTGTTTTATAAACAAAATGAGGTCTATCACCTAAAATGGGGGTGGTGGGGTTAATTCCTAAAATGCTCCAATTCCCTGCTACTATCTTTTTGACAATTTCCAAAACAGTATTGTGTTGAATAACTTATGCTTTTTCATATGCACCTTTAGATATGAAGTCATGACGAATGTTGGCATGAAATGCAACATACCCTAAAAATGGTTTGCATTATATTCTCCACTTCCCTACAATTTCCTGAGGTCTTCAATAAATTACTTTGGGCATCCCTTTTAAATCAACATATCCTTGAGTTTATTGATTTCTTGAATAAAAACTTCCTTGGCAGAAATCATACTGGCTAATCTGATACAGTGTCCTTTAATCAAATTTCTTTTACAACTAAATGGGTGGAAACTGTTGTAATGCAATTATGCATTGCTGAAGGTAGGTTTTCTGTAAATGTTTGACTTGAACCCCTCAGATGAAGTAGTGATATGGGTGTCCAAAGAATGAATCTCTTTCCTATTAAATTGACAAGTAAAACTAAGAAAATTTGTAATCTTATTTTTTAAAAAAAGTAATAAAATCTTTCACTAATTCTTCAGAGGCAGTCTACAGAATAAAAATATCATCAAGAAAGCAAAAATAGATTTTACAATGTTTAAAAAACTCTGATTCAATAATATAATGCAATTCCTGGTCTATTAAAACTAAATTGGCATAAATGGGGTGCACGCTGCTCCCATTGCTACACCTCTGTGTTGTTTAAATAGTTCTCTTTCATAATAAACATAATTGCTGTCTAAAATCAAATCAATTCCATGAAATCACAAGATTAATGTCTCTCACTTGAAGGAAATCACATAATAAAATATGCTCATAAAAAGTCGTAAACCTTCAGTTTTGGGAATGCTTGTAGAAGGATCTTTGACATCAACAGTTAAAAAAAAACAGATTTTCTTCCCATAAGTTCTTGTCTCACCTGCTCAAAATGTCCCAAGAGTCCTTTAATAAACGAGAACATTGGAAATATGTAGTTCTGAGCATTCTGTCAAAAAAAAAAACAGCTAACTGGTAAGTTTTGGATCCCTGTGTTGTGACTATAGGCCTAAGTGGAAGGTTAATTACATCCTTGTGAGTTTCAGGAATAAGAAATATAGATGGCATTCTAGGAGAAGAGATAGTCAGGAACTTAAATTTTCAGGAGTTAGTAACCCTTGCATCATTTGATCTTCTAAATGTAAATCTATCCTTCCATATGCTATATTTACCTCATTCTTAGAACTGGTGAAATGGGTTGAATCACCATGTAGAATTTCAAACATCTTACTAATATAACCAATATTGTTAAATATAACCACTGCAGCACCTTTGTTGGTTTCATCACCCTTTTTGATCTGTCCTTCCTTAAGGTGTACAAAAGGGTCCTTTCTTCACTTGATAAATTAAACCTAGGTTTGCCTTTGTATGAGTCTACAAATTTGTGTATAACTGATTCACATGCTTTCTCAAGGGTTGACACCAAAGGGTGTAGTGTTGGAATAAAAATACTTTTCTTCTTGACCATTGAGTTTGACATTATGCATGCTGCCCATTTTAGTTTATTTGAAAAGGGTTTTAAGTTCATTCTTACTTAAAATTTTGATGTAGATTCAATTGTAGAACTCAAACTGTATATTAGAAAACTAAACCTGGCCCTCTTATACAAGTCTGAGGGGCGACTTGCAGAATGTCAAACTCAAATGGTCAAGAAGGCATATTGATAGCTGTTTTGGTTGACAGAATTCTCAAACCTACATACAGTATTCCCAATTTTCACATTTATTAAAGGACTCTTGGGACTTTTGTAGCAGATTAGACAAGAATTTATGGGATGCGTTTATATACGATAAAAGTAGTCATGTGAAAAGTGTGGGAAGCATAAATTGTGCTTCTGTGAGCTGTTTATTGTACCTTGTGTTTTATTTCTATAACGTTTGTGCAGATATGTAAATATGCAGATGTATAATTATGAAAACATAAAAAATACTCATTTTAGCCTGAGTCACTAGATGGTGCAGAAGGCTACTGCTGAGGTCAGACACTTTCATACTGCTGGAGAACAGCAGTCACAGAGCTGGGAATTTTGCAGGGTCTATGGAGCCTGATACAGAGATGCCTATTTGCAATTGTAACCCATTTTGGAAGTGAAGGACTTGAAATGCAAGTATTTAAAGGATTTAATCCAGGCAGAAGAGCTGAAGGATGGAGATATGGCTGAATGGAATAAAATGGTAGACTGAGTGCTACAAGAATAGGAAAAATATCTGAAAATGCTGGTAAGCTGGGACAGAAGGGCACAAATGTTTGGATTGATGGTATAAATCTGTGTATGTTCATTTGGTGGAAAAGTCAGTTTTATGGGAATACACCTGCAGAAGGGTGAAGTGAGAATAATTTATATGAACATTGGAAGGAGAACTACAGAAACATATGCTTAACTTGTGAGTCAGGCTGGCTGAAGAAGAAGCATGGAGGAAGAAGAAAGCATGGGCCTGCAACAAACATGGCAAGACTGAATGTGAAGAGAAATTATCAGCGGAGTGAATTAGAGCAAACATAATATAGACATTAACAGATATGATATTATGGATAATGTTATATTGCCAACTGGTTTTAATTTAAACTATATAAGAACATTAATTTATTTAGGTAACAAAATGTTTGTGAAGTGGCATTTGAAACTTGTCTGTTAGCAGAATGCTTTATGAATGAAGCAGAGGAAGAAAGTGTGCTGCCATCGTGAAAAGGCTTTCTGTTTCAGAATTTAAGCACGCACCTAAAAATAAAATTAAATGTACAGTTCAGAACATAAGTTATAGAAGCATATGAGTTAATTTTCCCCCGCTGTTTGTAGTAAAGTACATGATGAAATTATTTATTATTTATTGTATTTGACATTTGTTAACCAGGTTAGTCTGACTGGGCAGGAGAGCCTTTTTTCATCAGAGACCCGAGGAGAAAAGCTCCAGACATAAAAAGTATAAACAATACAAAAAAGTTTAAAATGTACAAAAAATACATAAGCAGAACAAAAAGATAATATGAATATAGAGCAAAATTATAAGTAAAATCAGGGTAAATCTATGCTATACTGGCAGTGTAACAAACTGCTAATCAGAAGTCATGAGACTGTTACATCCAAAACAGAGAGTAAGAGCATAGTTAATCATGAAATGAAAGTGTATGATGAACGAAATGTATGGATAACACTGAAAATGCGTAAAGGAAAATACAGCATGAAGCAAACATAATAATGTTAAATAAAAAAATTAACTGTTAGACACTAGGGACAAACTATGCCTTTTTCTGTGGAGAAACAATATATTTAGATGCACGTTTGAAACAAAAGATGTGGATAAAGTGGGAGAAGTGGCATACTATCAGTATAGAGGAAATGTGGCATACTACCAGTATAGAGGAAATGTGGCATCAGTATAGAAGAAATGTGGCATACTATCAGTATAGAGGAAATGTGGCATACTATCAGTATAGAGGAAATGTGGCATACTATCAGTATAGAGGAAATGTGGCATACTATCAGTATAGAGGAAATGTGGCATACTATCAGTATAGAGGAAATGTGGCATACTATCAGTATAGAGGAAATGTGGCATACTATCAGTATAGAGGAAATGTGGCATACTATCAGCATAGAGGAAATGTGGCATACTATCAGCATAGAGGAAATGTGGCATACTATCAGTATAGAGGAAATGTGGCATACTATCAGTATAGAGGAAATGTGGCATACTATCAGTATAGAGGAAATGTAATGAGAGTGGACATTTCTCACTTGACTGTCTTTTGTTAGAACAAAAAGGGGAAAATGAAGAAGAAAATAAGTCATGCACAGATGCTCACACGTTAGTAGCTCAGAACATATTTGCTCACTGCCTCTTTCTTGAAAACTCAATTGCTCAAACTCCTACTAGTATGCAGTCCCATTTGTACATAGCCCTCCCAACACCCAAACTCATAAAACTATATAGCTCTACTAAAACAGAAACTCTAACCCTAAAATTCTCACTCATTTCCCAACCAAAGTCCCATATGGTAAATCTCTACTCTCCCTCCCTAGCCCTAAATCTCCAACCACTCCCTAAACCTAAATTCCGTAATCACGTCTTGACCTAAAACTACCTTCCTACTCCCTTAACCTAAAACTCCCTTCCCCCTTAACTCTAAAACTCCATTTCCACTTCCTAACCTTAAAATCCCCCTCCCAGTCCCTAAGCATAAAATCCTCCACCTGTTCCTTATGCCTAAAATACCCATCCTGCTCCATCCCCAAGACTGCTTGCCACCACTCATATTCAAGTTCGACCATAAGCATCAACTTAAATAAACTACAAGGTGCTTGAGTCCTTGGCTTATAAACAATGATTTTTGGCTGCTTGGAACTTAAGTGATTGTAGTGTTCTAAAAGAAAATAGTAGATGAGAGGGACAAGTAGTTGAAAATTTTATTAAGGATATTTGTGAAAAAGTAGGTACTTTGTGGGAAATAAGTGAAGAAGACTGTAGAAAATACTGCAAAGGATGGGGTAAATGAAAAGGGGGATGGTCTGTAGACAGGCAGGCCTCAGATCTAAGAAAAAATAATTATGCAGTAATAGAAAGTGATAAAGGACAGGAGAGAGAGAGTTGGAAAGGGGAAGAGCAAAGACAATGCTGAAATATCTGTTGGGGTGAGGATTGGGAGAAGAAAGAAAGAAAGAAAGAAAGAAAGAAAGAAAGAAAGAAAGAAAGAAAGAAAGAAAGAAAAAGAAAGAAAAAAAACTGGAAGTAAGACAGATGCAAAGAAAGGCAAAGGGATGATACAGGAATGTTGGCATTGCATGTACATGGTGTAGACTAAATGATATCAGGAGTTTATTAGTAACTGAATGGTGTAAGAAATTAAGTATGGATGTGATATGTTTGTTGTATACAAGGCATGTGAAGAAGGAAAAAGAGAAAGTGTTGAGGTAGCATGGGATGGAAGACTTGTTCATGGGTAAGAAATGACTAAATAAAAATATTAGGTATAGTACCCGGAAAGGTGAGAAAATGAAAAAAAAAGGTTTTCATTACAATGTTTAATGAGAGGCTGTAGTAAAGTCAATAACATTAGGAAATACAGGTTATGTTTTTATGAAAATAGTGCAAAAAAGGATGCAGAAAGTATTGGGCAAATTTATACAGGAGTGAGATTTTGGTTTAAGAAGAATAGAGATGAAAGACATGTTAGTAGTGATAAAATAAATGGTAGATATGATTTTGAAAGAAAACAAGGAGCAGGGTTTGCAACATATAATGTTATAAAATCTGACAGCACGAACCATGAAGCAATGAAGAAAACATTAGAGTCATAAGAGATTGGGTAAAAAATATTGAAAATAGTAAGAATGTACTTTGAAAAACTTGGGTGAAAGTTATGGGAAGTGTATGGAATGAAAAATAAGAATTAATAGAGGAGTTAGATAAAGTTGTCCCTTGAGCATGTCTTGATGTGTTGGTGATGAATACAATACTGCACATGCACTTGTAGAATGACAGAAGCACACTGGGAGATGGAGAAAGGGATTGTAATACCTGTGTGTTTGTAATATGCAGATGATTTGGTTATTCTGAATAAAAATATGTGTGGGTGATTGAAATTGTTAAAATTGGATTACATTTAAACAAACTGAAGAGTAAAGGGACAATGTGTGGAGAAGGGAAAACTATCAGTATATATAAATTAAGAAAATGAATGTCATACTATATCACATAAAAAACTAAGATGTCAGCTTGCCCATTCTGGTATGGTGAGGTGGCAAGACTCACTGTGCTGCTGACCTTAGTCATTATGCTGGGATACAACAAAGATGTAGTTGAGATGTGGGTCATGGACTCTGCACTGAAAGAGCTAAGATTTACTGGTCATGAGAAGTACCAACAACGTGCAGTTCTAGGGAGTAGCATAAGGCAGAACCCCCACCTACTGCAGGGGTGGATTAGGCTAATGCATTGAAGAGGAATCACCTGGTAGGCAAGTCAGTCTACTTCAAAGCACCCAACTCTCATCTCCGAGGGAAATTAAATGGCTTATAGGATTCCCACCCTAGCTGAGGAATGTGTGGGCTGCAGGGCTGCCTCTTCAGTTAGAGAAAGAAGAGGCCTGACTCTCACCTCTTACTAGGCAGAATGATTGGGCTGAACGTGAGTCAACGAGAGGAGCTATGTTTGTTAGATGAGTGCAAAAAAAAAAAAAAGACAGGAGGGACAAATAACCAGTCCAGTAGAAAACCCATAATGTTAGGAGCAGGTCCTTCTGATATGATGCAACTGTGTTGCAGCCATCCTTTAAAGCTAAGAAGGATGCCAGAAAGTGAAACAGTGAAACAACTTGTCTCGAACAGCAACAAATAATGCCAAAAACAAAATGTAGGCAATGAAGCACATAAGGAAGCACGTGGCTATTATTAGCATATCATACTCTGACATTGAATAAGACAATAATATGTACATCTGACCACTGTCATCCTTGACAGCTAGGAAATGCCATCTTAACTTCTTCATAAAAAAATGTCTTCATAAAATAATACTCAAGTTGTGTGGGATGCATGGCTATCCATTGATTAAACTTTCAGAAGAATGCATTCTGACAAAAAAAGGTCAGGTATGGTTATCCATTGATTAAACTTTCATAACAAGGTATTCTGACAAAAAAGTCAAACCAATCAATGTATAAAGGTGCTATCAAAAGCAAAAAAATATTGCATTAAAGGGTCCTAACAATATCCCTGGATGCATCTAAAATTGCATGAAGCACAGTTTAGCCACACTCCTAACGAGACTGTTCAATCTCACCCTCAATACAGGATTTGTACAAAGTAAATGGACAGCAGCCACAGTCATCCCTTGCATAAGGGAGGACCTTCTGCAGACCTAAGAAATTACAGACCCAAAAGTCTGACCAACCTCATATGTAAAGCCATGGAAAGATTTATCATGGAACTAATCAATCAAGAAACAGGGAATCTCTAAACACTGGACCTGTCTTAGTCTGCACTTGTCAAGGGCAGATCATGATTGCTCAAACTGGTGGAGTTTTTGAAAAGTTCACCAAATCAATGGATGAAGGTGAAATGGTACAAACAGCATACCTCAACCTGGCCAAAGCTTTTGACACAATTCCCTACTTGGTCATAGTAGAAAACATAAACTGTGAATAAACCTCTGTGCACCACTGGATTGTCAACCAACTCACAGATAGGATGCAGGAGATCAAAATAGAGGAAGTTGCCTCCGCAAAGAGACCAGCCACCAGTGGTGGCCCCAGAGTTCTGTGCTGGGACCTCTCCTGTTTAGCATCTACCTTTCTGAGGTAAAAGCCTATTCCAAGGGTCTCTGGCTGACTAAATTTGCAGATGACCGCAAGCTAGAAGCAGTCACTGAATCCCCAAATGGCTTAGCTGTTCCACAGGACAGTCTGTCCTAAGTAAATAACTGGTGCCAAAATCATGGACTGAAACTAAATGCCAAAAATGCATTATTGTGTCCTTTGGGAAGTTATCTACCCCAAGGAATTACCACATTGACAATATGTCCCTAAGAGTTGACTCAGTTGTTTGGGATTTGGGAACTTATGAGGACAGTGACCTAACTTTTGAGCAACATTTATAAACATTATAAGAAAGTCCTTCTATGCTGCACAGTTTATAAACAAAGGAATTGTGCCTAGATCTAGGGATGTTACTATCCTCCTTAACTCGACCTTCATTAGACCAGTCATTGAATATAATGCCTTCTTTGGCATGTATCTGTCCAGACACATGCAACAATTGGAACTCCCACAAATATACCTTACCAAAAGGATACAAGGCCTAAACAACAGGTCCTACATGGACTGAATCAAAGCCTTGTCATTATACTCAGTATCCTACAAACTGCTAAAAGGTAACATACAATGTATCCTCTGACCCAATACCGATTGATTTCCTGCACATGTTGTTGTGTCTTTCGGCTTTTCCCAGTTAGGGGTCGCCACAGTGGAACTCCGGTCCACTAATGATTGGCAGTAGATTTTTATGTGCCGAGTTGCCAGCCCTGATGCACAACCTTCAATGAAGGTACGCCCATTCACACATGTCTCCACACAGAAGATGCTCTAACTGAGAATCGAACAGGACAACGTCTTACTGTGAGGTGACAACGCTACAGCAGCACCACCACCGCAGATTGATTTATTGCACATCATCAAGTTAAATGGCATAGGAAATACTCTGTCTAGGATTCTAAACCTGTTCTGCTACATTAACAGAATGCTTTGGAGGGCCAGGTATATCTCAGAGGATACCACTGTTCCAGAAGAGACTCCCCATCCATATAAAAAAAGTTCATTCTTCTTTGTATTCAATTGCAACTTGGGAGGTATGGATGAGAAACAGAACATTTAACCCAGGACTGCTCCCTCTACTACTAATGGACAGAGGCAGCTCCAAAGTGCTACATCCCATTAATGGGTCCTTCCAGATTATCTGTGGTATGATCCCAGTTATTCTCATTTGGGTAATATATAATTATCGACCATGTGATGGGTGAGGCCAGTCTCTAATCAAATGGGATAGATTAATTTGGGTCCAAAAAGGGAACCTGACAAGGCTTAAAATGGCCCACAGGGGCAGCTAGCCTAGTACTTTCCTATGAACCTATAAAGAAAAGAGCATTTTTTGCAGGGTGTAGGCTCCCTGCATCCCCCACATCTTGGATCTTTAAATCTCAAATATCACACAACATTGGGTAAGAAGAAATTTCCTAACTGTAGTGTTATGCAACCTATCTCTGTTAAATGGAAAGTTTTCAAGTAACCACAGGAATCAATGAGAAATATTTGTGAATTCTTATGCCAGCAAAGTTCATCTCAACAACTGACTGACCCCCTTGCATGGGTGCCCACATACGTGACCAATTGTGTGCTATTTATTTTTTTAACCTTTTACTTTCTGACTGATGTTACAGTGATGATCAAAGATGACTGCACACACACACACACACACACACACACACACACACACACACACACACACACACACACACACACACACACACACACACACACACACACACACAAGCACACGTACACATACACACACTTATTCGTATATTGCTTTCAGTCATTTTTTTTTTTATCTTTATATACAGAAGAGTTTTTTGCCTATGTGTTTATATTGGCTGTCATCTGTTATTAAAGAGATATTCTCATTATAGTGGTAATAATATGTCTTGTTAGAGCCTAAGGATAAAAATATACATACAAAAATATATATACCTACAGAAAGGGCAGCAAAAAAAGTAATATCCTTCGATCAGCTTGCAGTCAGCATAAGAAAAACAGTATTTATGAAAGGATAAGAAGATTAATCGAAACCAGAAGACAAAACTTTTTATTTATAGGTACATTAGCAAGCAAAGAAAGACAAAAGGAGGAAATGGTTCAACAAATTTAATCAGCTATGATTTAGCTAACTATTATTCATTGAGCCCAACTACCTGAAGCATGGGCAATATTATAGTCCATCAAAGAGCTGCAAAATATTAAAGATCCTGTATCAAAACACTAGACCAAGCTGTAAGGGTTTGCCCACCACACACCTTCTAGACATTATAACCAGATCTAGGATTCTCACATAGTGGAGCAAGGGAAACAAAAATGAAACACAACTTGTTTTCCTTTCCCCTGAGCTATGGCAGACCTGCTCTTAGAAAACAGTGATTAAGCATGTGTGTTTAATGAAAGGTAACTCAGTGAATTAGGCTGTTCATCAGACTGTCTTGCTTCCAGGAGATTAGGAGATGTTTCATAAAGCAAGGGGTAGAAATCAGCATGCAGTGAATGGTAGTAAAACAGGACTTCAAAATGAATCATGGGCATATGTGTTTGGGTGCAAATTCCCACATACATGCACACTTATGTGTGTGTTATGGAGTGATTAATACTGCTTCCTTACTACAATCTAGACTTTTATAGTGGCCACTGTTTACTATCTATATGGAGTTTTTATATTCTCACTCTGTGTGGGCTTATTCCACGTAATCTGGTTTCTCTTACTTCTCAAAGCCATGTTGCTGAGGTTGATTAGGTATCCAGAATTGTCACTATATGTGGCCCTAGCCCTTGAGGTTCGTTAGGGTTGAAAAAGGAAGGTTTACAAATAGGTTCATAGGTTTACAGGTGTGTACTAGGCTAATGGCCCTGGAGCCTTTACAAGTCTAGCCCATACAATTACCCTGGCATCGTGCCACCCGACCTTAGCTCCCAGTGACTCTGTTGAGTAGAGCCACTGGAGTGATCCCCGGTGTGAATTTTCTATTTCCCATCCACTCATCAAGATTCCTCTTGAAGAGAGCCAGTGAGGTGCTCTTCTTGACATGTATGGGAAGTCTATTCCACAGAATGGGCAGTCTCTGGGTTATGAAGGCGTCCCTCCAGCATGTTCTGTTGAATGTGGTAATGAGATTGAGGTCACTGGAGTGTGTGGTGCAGAGGGATTGGGATTTCTTTAGATGTAGCCTTTCTAACAAAGCTGGGTCAGACATGGCTTTGTAAGTCAAGTAGAGATCGCCTCTGAGTAGGCGATATGAGACAGAGAATAGTTGGAGTTTTTTGAGTCTGTCCATATAGGACAAATATTTAAGGCCTAGGATCCTCTTTGTGAAGTACTTTTGTGGTCTCTCCAGTTGTTGCAGGTGTCTAGTGAGATACATAACAAATGGGGCATTGTACTCGATGACTGGCCTAATGAGAGAAGAGTAGAGGGAGACAATGACCTCTTTCTTCCTGGATGCAAAACCCTTAGTAGTGAGATGTGCCACATAGAAGGACTTTCTGACCACAGTGGCAATGTGGTGGTCAAAAGAGAGTTTGCTATCAACCTGTGTTCCCAGATCTCATATAACACCTTCTGTGTTCAGTGGATTACCATTGATGTGGTAATTGAAGGGAACTGGGTTTTCCCCAAGTGGGATGATGACACATTTTTTGGCATTGAGCTTAATGTCATGGTTCTGACACCAGTCGTTGGTCTCAGTGAGGCCTTTCTGTAGGATGTCAACATCACTTGGGGAGTTAATAATAACTCCCAACTTACACTTGTCTGTGAATGTTGTCAGCCAGAGTCCCTTCATGTTGGCATGGACTTCAGAGAAGTAGATACCAAAGAGGAGAGGACCCAGGAACAAACCCTGTGGGACTCCACTCTTCACTGGTGGGCAGTCTGACTTGGAGTCAGCTACTTTCACACTGTGGGTTCCATCTGTGAGCCAGTTTGCAACCCACCTAGTGATATAGGGGTTGATGTCTAGCTTAGTGAGTTTTTCTATGATTCCTGAGTAGGGAATGGTCTCAAAGGCCTTGACCAGATCAAGGTAGGCTGTATGAAACACCTTGCCTTCATCCACAGCTCTGGTGACTGACTCAAAGAAGTCGACCAAGTTGAACATGCATGATCTACCCTTCAGAAAACCAGACTGTGTAGGATCCATAGTTTGGAGATTCCCTATATCCTTGTTTATTAGGTCCATGATGATGCTTTCCATAGCTTTGCATATCAGACTCATCAGGCTAATGAGGCAATAGTTCCCAGGGTCTGTAGCCGCTCCTCCTTTGTGGAGAGGGATGACTGTAGCAGTGCACCAGTTGGTAGGGACAAAGCCTGAGATGAGGCTGTAATTGAACAGGACACACAGGTGAGGTGCCAGTTCACTCTGTAGTTCATGTAGAACACAGCTAGGGATATTGTCAGGTCCCACAGAGGCTGTACTCTTGGACTTGGACAGTGCTGTTTTAACCTGTGCAGCAGTAATACTGGGTGCCTGGCAATCTACTGGTATTGTGATTGGTCCTTTGGGGGGAAGAGGGGTAAGGTTGACACTGAATCTCCGGCCATTATATTGGCAATATCTATTGGCTCGATTTAGGAGGTACCATTGTGCAGTAGCTCAGAGCAAATCTGGGTATTGCCATGGAGATTCCTTACATAACTATAGAAGACCTTGTGGTGGTCTTTACTATCTACTGCAATTCTGTTTTCACAGCTAGCTTTAGAGAATTTGATGAGGGATCTCAACTTTTTGTTGAGGCTGATAAGGGAGTTTTTCCAGTCTTGGGACTTCACCTTATTCCGCATCAGTTTCCTCCTTCTGTTGTAGAGTTTGTTTATGGCAGGAGACCACCAGATTGGCTTCCTTTTTTTTGGAGGAGAGCGTCTTGGTTCTTTTGGGTATGGTGAGAACCATGCATTTGTGTACATGTTCGTACAGTGCATTGGTGTATGATTCGGCGGTCAGGCAACTATTCTCCATTTGCATGGGTGCTGTGAAGTTAGCCACCTCTGTTTTAAGGAGCTCAAAGTTTGCTTTGGAGAAGATTTTCATGGTGATTATCTTTGTGTGCGGGGGTGGTGTGGGAGGGATGTGGATTTCCAAGGTGATTAGTTTGTGATCGGATCTAATTAGGGAGGAGTTGACTATTGGTGTAGAGCAATGGTTGCCCTTCTGTTGTAGAGTTTGTTTATGGCAGGGGACCACCAGATTGGCTTCCTTTTATTTGGAGGAGACCATCTTGGTTCTTTTGGGTATGGTGAGATCCATGCATTTGTGTACGTGTTCGTACAGTGCATTAGTGTATGATTCGGTGGTCAGGCAACTATTCTCAATTTGCATGGGTGCTGTGAAGTTAGCCACCTCTGTTTTTAGGAGCTCAAAGTTTGCTTTGGAGAAGATTTTCATGGTGGTTACCTTTGTGCGCGGGGGTGGGAGGGATGTGGATTTCCAAGGTGATTAGTTTGTGGTCGGATCTAACCAGGGAGGAGTTGACTATTGGTGTAGAGCAACGATTGCCCATGTTAGTAATGACCAGGTCAAGGATGTTGCTACCTCTAGTGGGGGTTAGAACGAGCTGGTCCAGGGCACTGGAATTAATGAATTCCAGGAAACGTTGGGCAAGTGTATTGGTACATGAATAGTTTTTCCAGTTAATGGAGGGGTCGTTGAAGTCACCCAGTATGAGAGTGTTAGGATGGACCCTAATATTCTCCGGGGTGTTTAGGAATGTGGAGTGTGAGTCTTGGGACATGGTTGGGGACCTATAGCAGGCTATGACCTGAATCACTATCCTTGTTTAGCAAATAATTAAATAAATAAATAAATATAATGTTTCCTCTCAACATGTATGAAGAGAGGGGTAATCAGAACAATCCTAATAGAAGGACTCAGTTGATTCAAGTGTATTTACTGAAGAAGGGTTTTTGAAAGAGCTCCAAAATGTAAAGGTATAGAAAGCAATGCAATCTGATGGGATTCATCCTACAATTCTTATAAAAGAAAGGGAAGAAACATTCACCACAAATTACCCTTCTTAATCATGGGTGAAGTATAAAATACTCAAAGACTGGAGGAGGGCAGGCAGAGAGCCATCCTTCCAATTCACAGCAGAGGGGACAGTACAGGAGTGAAACATGCTAAATAATCAGTTTAAACTCAGCAGTAGATATAAATAATGCATTCAGTTCTAAAAGAAATAATTCTGTAATATTTGACAGACAGCTTGTGACTACATGGAAGAAGTTGTTCAAAGGACTGTATTTAGTTTCATAATTTTATTAATTAGTATATAAAACTTTAGTACCTCTGCTCTTCTGAGCTTCCGCCTAGCTACATAATAGCTGTAATGCACAACTTTTATACTATTATCAATTAAAAATAAGACATCAGCTCATTATTTAACTTACTGGAAAAAGGTAGGAATATTTAAACACATATTCCACCTAGCTTTTCAGAATCTTTATTCAAAATAAATGAGTTGTAAGTAATTGATTCAACGGTACTTACGTATTATCGCAACCACATTTTCATGGCAATACCGGGTTGCGTACTGATCGTCGGATATGTTCAGTGCTTTTTAAATGTTATTATATAGTTTTCTTTAAAAGCCCAGGTTGTTTTCGGGTGTACAGAAATAGAAATGGAAATCAGCCCACTGACTCCACTCTTCTGCTTCTTCTGTCTTTAATCTGACTACTACAGTTGTTAGCGCCAACACTGAAGACAGAATGCTAGTGGTTGTACTAAAGACCAATCGCAACCCATTATCTGACAGCATTTGCTGCCAGGGAAAAAGAATGATAAGCAACACGCTGTCGTAAAGGGTAAAGTGCATACAGAAACAACAGCGGTGTGCTTCTTAGATTTCACTGATAACACACCAGAAAACAACCTGGGCTTTTAAAGAAAACATACTACATAACACTTTAAAAACATTACTGAACATATCACCGATTCAACTTCTATTCACAGCATATTTAAACATTGCTAACACTTCACATTAGAAATGAAATTACATACACCAAAGAAAACTGTCATCCCAAATTAAGTACCCACCAATACCCTTATGCATAAAAGCATATTAATTATAAGGAAACCATTTCCAAACCAACTTATTATTTAACTCAAAGGTACCAATGCATATAAGACATTTTCTTTTGAAGAAGCCATGGACTTGAAACAAAGGTATGACCTTGATATAACACACTAAACCTTGAACCCTTTGCATACTGATAGTAACACTCCTAAAATTGCTGCCTATTGTGCTGTAAATGTTTCCACTGCAAACACAAACACTTTGTCCTAATTGCATTACACTATTCCTTTGAGTATAGTTCAAATCTAAATATAAGTACCCATGTGGGAAATATGTTTCATGCATACCTCTCAACCTCTCAGTACAAAAAATCTGGACAAAGTCAAATATAGTGGGGGACAAAGGCCCAAAAATAGGGATAGATTTTAAATATTGCTCATATATTTAAAAGTTGCTAGAATAGTAGATTTTGTGTTATGTATTTTATGGAAGATATGAAGTCTGATACTCAAATGTTTGTGATTATTTACTTTCTTGAATTCTTAACTATTTGCCAGAAAACCACACATTTTCTGAGGAACAGGCCACAAACATGAGGCAAAAATCTGGATATACTGTGAAAATATGAACAGTTTAGAGGTATGGTTTCATGCAGTTACAAGCCAAACACCTCATATTCGTGGCATATTAAAACAATCAGAAGGGAACAAGCCCTCCCCAGACCATCACCCCTTCCTTTATTTATTCCTTACTCTGGTGCCATGCAAGCTTAAAGAAAGAAAACAGGAAAACAGATGAATCATTCTTTCTATGAGAATTTGTGACCTTTTACTATAACACATACTACACAAATGAGAAAAACGAAGCAAAGAGTTAAGTAACCATGTTCAAGCACATGTGATACAAACAATTAGGTTCATAGATTAGTACTAGGCTAACTGTCCTTGCAAGCCATTTTAAGCCTAGCCAGTTATCCCTTGTGAGACTCAAGCCATGTACTTTGTGTTTATAAGGCAAACACCTTAACCATTAGGCCACCCTCCCATCCTTAAGATTCAAGCACTATGCCAGCCATTTAAAAATAATTATTTTTATATTCTGTAGATGACTTAGTGTACATAAGTTTGCTCCCCCATATGGCTCTTAAGAGGAGAACAAAACATGTTACTATAATTGAGCTACAGATGTATTGGCTTGATATTGATAAACCTTTGCCATTTATATATCTCAACAAAGATATAGGTAATCACCAAACACTTGACCCTACTAAGTTTGGATTTGTCAAAGGGAGATCATGCCTATTAAACTTGGTGGACTTCGAGACAGTCACCAAGGCCCTGGATGAGGAGAAATCTGTGCATACAGCTTACCTAGACTTAGCCAAGGCATTTGATACTATTTCCCACTCAGGCATCAGTGACAAACTCGCTGAACTAGGCATCAGCCCTTATACTGTTAGATGGGTCGCTAACTGGCACACTGATAGAACTCATAGTCAAAATAGGGGAATCCATCTCCAACAGCAGACCTGTAACTAGTGGTGTTCCACAGGGTTCAGTCCTGGGACCTCTACTGTTTGGAATCTATTTTTCCAAAGTACAAGCAAAAACTAAAGGTCTGTGGCTGACAAAGTTTGCTGATGACTGCAAACTGGGAGTGGTCATAGAATCTCTAAATGATGTCAACATCCTACAAGAGGGTCTTACACAAAGAAATGACTGGTGCCAAAGTCATGGCCTTAAACGGAATGCAAAAAAAAAAATGTATTAACATTCCTTTCAGTAAAAGCAATGTTCCTGCTAACTACCACATCAATAGCAACACCTTACGTATGCACTCAGTGGTGAGAGACGTGGGCATACAGGTTGACAGCAATCTTACCTTTAACCACCATGTCTCCACAGTGGTAAGAAGGGCATTTTATATTACACATCTCATAAGTAACGGCATTGCCTCCAGAAAAAAAGAAGTTATAACCTCCCTGTACTCTTTCCTCATTAGGCCAATAATTGAGTACAATGCCCTTTTTGGTGTGTACCTTTCTAAGCACCTGCAGCAACTGGTGAAACCACAAAGGTTCCTCACAAGGAAAATTCAAGGTCTTCAACATCTGTCCTATGGAGATCATCTAAAATCACTGTCACTTTATTCTGTTTCATACAGACTACTCAGAGATGATCTCTGCCTTGCATGTAAGGCAATCTGTGACCCTGCGTTATTGGAATTGCTTCATATCTGAAAGTCAAATGGTAGACAGGTTACTCGCTGTAAAGACCTTAACCTTGTATGTGACATTAATAAAACCTGCTGGAGGTGCAGATTTGTCTCTCAGAGGTTACCACACCTTTGGAACAGATTCCCACTTCATGTCTTTCAGAGCACCTTATTGGCCCTCTTCAAATGCAATCTGGACGATTGGATGGGTGACCGTAAATGCCCCCAGGGGGTTCCACCTGTGCCCCTTTTGCACAGGGGCAATAGGTGCTGATCGTGATAATAAGGGTAAGAATTTGGCAAGGCCTAGTAACGTCCTATGATCCTATGATTCGATGTATGTGTGTGTGTGTGCATGTGTGTGTGTGTGTGTGTGTGTGTGTGTGTGTGTGTGTGTGTGTGTGTGTGTGTGCATGCAATTAAACTGAACAGATTTACAGGTCAGGCAACTCTTAACAGAAGAAAGTGCTTATGTGTTGTTTACATTATCTGGCTAATACATGATGTAGAAACAGTAGTAAAATGTGCATTCTTTACACTCTCAGCTAGCTTAAGAATAACCTTAGTAATCTGTACAGAATTCAGTATCTTAGGCAATACTCTACCAAAATATACATTTATTTAAGACTGAATGTTTTCCATTTGCTAATCTCATAAATATATCCTTAGCTACTTCTTAAAAAACTCTGCCTTCACTTCACAAATATTTCACCTGAAGAACTTAATTGTAGGGTAGATCCCTAATTACACGAGGAGGGTGTAAACTAATGGTGTATAAAAAGGAGTTTGCAATAGTTTGCTTTCTGCACATTTGCTGCTTTCAGCTGTAGTTCAAATAAAGTATGCAGGAAGGATTAACATGCTGTGAATCTTAAACCTGATATCTTCATGTACTTAACATGCTCAAAAATGTTTCAGTACCTCGGAGAGAAATACATCTCCCTATTGAAATGTCGGGACATGAAAAGCGGAGTGTTGACAAGCCAGAAAAAAAAAAAAAAAAAAAAGCAGAAAACACAGGAGAGGAGAGACTCAAAAAAATCGTTCTTCTCCTTTAAACTTCTTTTTGCGAGGGGGGGGGGCAAGTCTTCTCTGTACCCCCTAAACATATATATATATACAGGTTCATAGGTTCACAGGTTGGTACTAGGCTATCGGTCCTAGGGCCTATACAAGCCTAGCCATAACAATTCCCTGGATATTTCTTCCCACACTATTTACTTCCCTGGACCCCTGTCTAGCAGGGAAACTGACATGATCCCCGGGGTGAATTTCCTATCTCCCATCCAAACGTCAAGGTTCCTTTTGAGTAGAGCCAAAGAGGTGCTCTGCTTGATATGTATGGGCAGTCTATTCCAGAGTCTGGGGAGTCTCTGGGTCAGGAACCTATCCCTCCAGTATGTTTTGTTCATTGTGATGACAAGGTTTAGATCCCTGGAGTGTGTGGCTCTGCGGGATTGGGATTTCTTTAAGTGTAGCATGTCCAACAGCTCTGTATTTGACATGGCCTTGTATGTTAAGCAGAGATCGCCTCTGAGTAGACGATATGCGAAAGAGTATAGCTGGAGTTTTTTTAGATGGTCAGCATAGGGCATCTGCTTTAGGCCTATGATTCTTTTAGTGAGGTATTTCTGTGGCCTTTCCAGTTGTTGCAGATGTCTTCAGAGGTACATACCAAATGGGGCATTGTATTCTATAATGGGTCTAATGAGGGATGAGTACAGTGGGATAATGACCTCCTTTTTTCTGGATGAAAAGCCACATAGAAGGATTTCCTGACTGTTGTGGCAATGTGGTTATTGAAGGTGAGACCACTGTCCACCTGTGTCCCTAAGTCTCTTATGACAATTTTGGTGTTTAGTGTACTGCCACCTATGTGGTAATTCACAGGTACATGTTTTTTCCCAAAGGGGATAACTATACATTTCTTGGCATTGAGCTTGAGCCCATGGCTTTGGCACCAAGCATTTGTTTCTGTAAGGCCCTTTTGAAGAATATCCACATAATTTGGGGATTCAGTAATGACTCCCAGTTTGCAGTCATCTGCGAACTTTGTTAGCCAGAGTCCCTTAATGTTGGCCTATACTTCAGAGAAGTAGATGCCAAACAAGAGCAATCCTAGGACTGAACCCTGAGGTACTCCACTTGTCACTTGTCTGGAGCTGGATTTGGAGTTGGCTACTTTTACAGTGTGAGTTCTGTCAGTAAGCCAGTTGGCAACCCATCAAGTGACGTAGGGATTAATGCCCAGCTTAGTAAGTTTATCTATGATTCCAGAGTGGGGGATGGTGTTGAAGGCATTGGCGAGGTCCAGTTAGGCTGTGTGGACCACCATATCCTCATCCACAGCTCTGGAAACTGATTCGAAGAAGTCAATCAGGTTCAGAATACAAGATCGGCCCTTCACAAACCCAAACTGGGTGGGGTCCAGTGTTTGAAGGTTGCCAATGTCTTTGTTTATAAGTTCCATGATAATATGTTCCATGGCTTTGCAGATCAGGCTCGTCAGACTGATGGGGTGGTAGTTCCCAGGATCCAAGGTGGATCCCCCCTTGTGGAGTGGGATAACTGTAGCTGTGCACCACTCAGTGGGCATGCAGCCTGAGGTGAGGCTATGATTAAACATGACACTTAGGTGAGGTGCCAGTTCATTTTGTAGTTCATGTAGTACACAGCCCAGGATGTCGTCTGGTCCCATGGATGCTGTATTCTTAGCTTTTGAGAGTGCGGTTTTTACCTGTGTGGCCGTTATTACTGGAATTTGGCAATCTTTCAGTATTGAGATGGGCCCTTTAGGGTGTGAGAGGGGGTGAAGTTGGCACTGAATCGATCTGCCAGGATATATACAGCATCTGACAAGGTAACATGGTAGGTGACATGGGGAGTTGTGTTAAGCACTGACTTACACTTTAGCAAAACACTGGGCATGATATACAAAACGTTAGTGCACAACTCAGACAGCCTTGGAGTGGTCCTTAGGGCGGTAGTATGCAAGGGCAGATCATGGTACTTGGCTGCTGGGCTGCAGCCCTTTCATATGAAAAGAGTTATTTATTTACTTGCATTTATTGTGTTTATTTTGTTTTATTTACAGTTGAGTTTCCCATTTTGGGATTGAGAACTCCAGACATGTGCAGTACAAACTCTACACATGCACAAAGTTCTCATTTCTGTAACATAAAAAAGTTTCACTTAGTCAGCTGGGGCACATGCATAATGCAATGATGGGATGTTTTCAAAACTGGCACACCATTGTGCCATATTTCCTAGAGGAAAATAAAGCAATTACATATTATAATAGGCTATCCTACCATTTCAGAAGGCAGAACTGGAGCTTGAATGGTAGTGACCCTGCTAGAAGAAGCAGAGAGCATCTGTTTCCTATAGCCTCATGCTGCTTCAGGTGACTATTGCCTGAGGCAGCCTGAGAAGCAATTCAAGCAAATGTGAAAGAAGATGTAGGGAGCAAGGTGCATACTATTTTTTAAGTAAATAACATTTTTAAATTAAATATTACTCTGCTGTGGTCTCTCTTCACATGACTAACTAGTAACTTGTTCTGCTCTATTTAATCAGATATATATACATGTACAGAGGCAATAAAGTAGATATAATTGGTGGACATACCTGTGTGTGTGTTTGGGGGGGGGGTGCAATGCTATGCATGCCACTTGTCTGATAGCAAGAAATAGAAATGCACTGCTGTGGTCATTATTTATTCGTTTGGCTATTTATTCATTAATTTGATCACATTCAGACATCTGAGGTATACAGAGGTAAATTAACTGTAAATGCCAGGGGCAGATCTGACTGTGAGTGCATGAAGAATTATCAGTGTCTTTTTCTTTATGCATCTGATAACAATGACTTGAAATTAATAATGCTGGCTATTATCTATTTATTTTATCACAATAATACATGTGATATATACAGTCAATTGAATGGCTATAACTGATAGGGGTTAATAGTGTGTGTGTGTGCATGTGTGTGTGTGTGTGTGTGTGTGTGTGTGTGTGTGTGTGTGTGTGTGTGTGTGTGTGTGTGTGTAAGAGTTCTGGTGAGTTGCATTGCATGCATCTGAAAGGAAAGAACTGAAATGCATTATTCTGGCCATTATTTATGTATTTTTTATCCGTCTGATAATAATCAGGCATCTGAGGCATACTGAGTCAATAGTCTTGATCTGCATCAATAGCAAGCCTATCTCTAGTTTGGTCAAATAGGATGATGCAATGGAATTCTTCCAAATCCACATTACCATTGACCATAGCTCTCAACCTCTTAGCACAAAAAATCTGGACAAAGCCAAAAATAACTGGGGGACAAGGCCTCAAAAATAGGTACAAATTTTAAATATTGCTCTTATAAACTTAGAAAGTTGCTATAATAAAAGGCCTTGTGTTACCATGCATTTTCTAAAGGATATGAAGTCTAAAACGCAAATGTCTGCCATTATTTAGTGAATTCAGTTCTCACTAATTTGCAAAAAAAATCCAAAAAATCACAAATTTGATGAGGAACAAACCAAAAATATGAGGCAAAAATCTGTACATTCTGCGAAACTTTGGACAGTTGAGAGGTATGCCATAGACATAGTCTTGTACCATATTCTAGCATGTTATAGGTCACTTGTATGTCCCATGAAAGCCATAGCCCATACTTAGACATATTGGAGACACTCACGATTCAACCAAATACCATACTCATGGGGGACTTTAATTATCCTTCCATAAACTAAAAATCCTACAAGACCCCAAATTTGCAGGAGTAGAGATTCCTAGAATTTCTAAACATAAACACCCAGGACCAGTTGGTTCCTACTCCAACTAGAGGTACAAACATATTGGACCTGGTATTTAGAAATATGGGAGAACACTGCTCCCCCACTCAGTGTTGTATCCTCTCTGGTAAGATCAGGCCACAAAGCACTCTTCTTTGAAATAAGATTCATTTCTGTAAACCCAGCAAAACCTGCAACAGCTACAAACTACTCCAAGGCAAATTACCTTTTATTAAATTTCAAGTCCCTCCAAACCCAGATAACACAGCAGCCTATGCAGAATTATTCACAGAAGTTTTTCGCAACCATGTCAGTGACTGCATAGAGGCTGCTGTGCCTACCAGAGGTAAACCCAAAAATAACTAAAAAAAACAAACCACCTGGTGGAATCCAAAATTAAACAGGCTGTACAACAAAAGAAAAAAGTCAAAGTTAAAATTAGGAATTAAAAAAAACACCAAAACAGGTAAAACTTTCTCAGCAAACTGAATAGACAATTAGGAGGACTAATTAAGTCCAACAAAACAAATTTTGAGGTAAAGATAGTGTTGCAGGCCAAAGAGAACCATGTGACCTTATTTAGCTATGTCCAAAACCTCAAAGGCAGCACACAACAGTGTGCTGAAGTGTTGGTAAATGGAGCCACATTTACGGAACCAAGAAATACAGCAAATCTTATTCTGATAAATTGAACTCCAAATTCACCCTCATCTCAACCCAGCCACCCCCAGGAAAAAAAACATCTAAACAATTCCTCCAACTATCAGTAGAAGCAGGTCTTAGATGCATTCTTTGAGGCCAGGAATGTAGCTTTGATAGGTCCTGATAATTTTCTAAGATGCCTCCTAAACAGCCTGAGGAATGACTTATCATAGCTACTGGTGTCCCTATTCAGCCACAGCCAATGCACAGACTTCATGCCACATGAAAGGAAGACGGCAAATTCATTCCTTTGCACAATGGGGACCATCAATGGCTCCTGGGGACTACAGACTCATTAGTTTGACTAGTCTCATATGCAAAGCCATAGAAAGAAATAACATGGACATGATTAACAATGACACAGCAAACCTTCAGACACAGGACCCAACCCAGTTTGGTTTTCTCAAAGGCATGTCATTCATACTGAACCTGGTAGACTCCTTTCAGAAGGTCACCAAGGCAATGGATGAGGGAAAATGGTGCATACTGCCTACCTTGTCCTAGCTAAAGAATGTGATACAATACCCACTTGAGCAGTGTAAACAAACTCATGGAATTATGCATAGACCCCATGTAACTCATTGGATAGCCAGCTGGCCCATAGACAGAACTCAGGCAGTTAGAATTGGAGAGATCACCTCCACAAAGAGACATGTCACCAGTGGAGTCCCTAGGGCTGTGTGTTGGCTCGCTCCTCGTTGGCATCTATTTTTTGAAAATCAAAGCCAATATCAAGGGCCTCTGATTTACCAAGTTTGCAGATGATTGCAAACGCGGAACAATCATAGACACCCCCCAAGATGCTAACATCTTGCAGGAAGGTCTAATACAGACAAATGATTGGTGTCAAAGCCATGGCTTAAAACTCAATGCCAAGAAATGCATAATAGTAACTTTTGGAAAGTTGGCCACACAGAGAAACTACCTCATTGCTAAAACACCCCTAAAAGTATACAAAGTAGTTAGGGATTTGGGGACTCATGTAGACAGTGACATGGCTTTCGACCAACATGTGACTAAGGTTGTACAAAAATAATTATATGTCACTCAGGTTTAGTAAGGACATTGACATCTAGGTCCAGGAAAGTCACTGTGATACTGTATTCAGCCTTCATCAGTCCCATCATTGAGTATAATACCCCCTTCTTTATCTACCTGACCAGGCACATGCAACAACTGGAACATCCTAACATCCTAACATCCTAAGCAGACTGTTTCAAAGCCCTACCTCTATACTCTGTTTCCTGCAGACTGATGAGACGTGATTTATGCCAGGCATACAAGGCATGGATCCTGCTCTGATGAACCTTTGTCATAGTCACAAAATGAGCAGCAGCGGAACTACTAGATCTAAGGATTTGAGCCTTGCTTGTGACTTAAATAGGACACATTGGTGGGACAGGTACACATCTCAGGGAATCCCTATTCTTTGGATTAGGCTTCCCATCCATGTGAAGCAGAGCTCTTCCCTAACCCTATTCAAGCACAACCTGGATCAGTGGATGGAAAATGGAAATTCAACCCTGGTCTGATACCTGCATCTGTGATGTACAGAGGCAGCCATGAAATTATGCCCTAACTAAATATACCCTTAAAATAACCTCTAAGGACAAATCACACATGGAAATACATTTAGGTTGACTTGTTTTGCATGGTTAGGTTTATAAATGCCCCAGTGGTCATTAACTTAGCATATACCTTTGAACCTATGAAAATCACAGCAATTGGTGGGTAAATCTGTATGTGTGTGTGTGTGTGTGTGTGTGTGTGTGTGTGTGTGTGTGTTTGTAGGGAGAAGTTGCAGTGGGCTGTATTTTGTGTATCTGGCAGCATTACACTGAAAATGTTAAAATGATCATTATTTATTTTATTACAGTCAATTGTATGAGGTCTACAGAGTCAATAATTTAGCAGTAATTAATCTGCACACATGTGTGTGTGTGTGTGTGTGTGTGTGTGTGTGTGTGTGTGTGTGTGTGTGTGTGTGTATGTTAAGGTGGGGATTGCAATGGTTAGCACTGTATGTATCTGACAGCAATGAGATGAGATACATTACTGTGTCCAATGTTTGTATATTTATTCATTCATGTGATCACAATTAGACATCTGAGGTGCAAGTTACTGTTTGTTGTGTTTGAGGTGACATCCCTTGCAACTGCCTACATTACATCTCTTATTCTTTCTTTGTACTTTACTCTTCCTTGATATGATTCATACATCCTCTCAAGTTTTTGTATTCTTACTTTATTGGGAATTAATATTTTATCAACTTTGGGCATTAAGCACAGGACACATAACATTTCTTCTTGAAAGAAAATTAAGACTGAAATTCTTTCTCTACTCAAACATTTGAAGAAAAAAACTCTAAAATACATCACAAAGCATCTAGAACCTTATGATTTCTGAGGCCGTAGCTTTGAAGTCACCAGCTGTTACTGGAAGTATGGATAAGATATTTGCTGAAGAATAAAATGCAATCATAGAAACCATCCTAAGATACTAACATCTTACAGAAAGGTCTAACATAAATGGACAAAATGATGTCTGTTGGTGACCTGGTCATTAATGGAGCTGATCCTTTTCAATGTCTTCATTTGAGACTTTGAAGAAGTTCTGGAAGGAAGATAGGTCTTTTTTGTGTAACTCAAAGATATGTGACATAATTCTGGCACAAGAAAGGCTAGAAAGCTCAAATGGTAATAAGGAAGGATAGAGGAATAGTTTAAAAATGTGTTTCAAATCAGAAAAAATATGCACGACAATGTATATATCAAAATCCCTGGAAAAGAATGAACAGCTGGAGGGGGGAACAGCAGCATAGACACATGTGCCAAGGGACTTACAATAATCATATAACATACTGACATACGAATAAACAATGTGAGGAAAAACACCAAAGATGATTCACATGGTACTTGCAAGAATAATATGAGGCATCCAAATAAGTCAAATATTCATGTTCCTTCACTGTACAATGATGGCAAAACCCCACATAGGTTACTGTGTACAATTCTGAAGAACTGATCTTTGCAAGGATGCTTACAGGACAAAATTAGTTCAGAGAAGAACAACTGAAATAAGCACACAAATCCCTATAAAAAGGGAAACAGGGAGACAGAGAATTGCAATCTCTTGAAGAAGAGAGGGTGACTACATAAAAAAAATTTAAATAACTCTCAGGTGAATTAAATAATTAAATGTATGTGTGTGTGTGTGTGTGTGTGTGTGTGTGTGTGTGTGTGTGTGTGTGTGTGTGTGTGTGTGTGTGTGTGTGTGTGTGTGTGTGTGTGTGTGTGTGTGTGTGTGCACAACTGTGTGTGTGTGTGTGTGTGTGTGTGTGTGTGTGTGTGTGTGTGTGTGTGTGTGTGTGTGTGTGCGTGCGCTTGTGTGTGTGTGTGTGTGTGTGTGTGTGTGTGTGTGTGTGAGTGTGTGCGTGTATGTGCGCATGTGTGTTTGTGCACCCTTGTGCATGATACAGTGAGCTGCCATCCTTATGCTCATTGCTTGCTGCTTTGTTGCATGCTGGGATATATACCTGCTCCACTAACCTTGCACTTAATAAAGCTGTTGTTGAAAACAGAAAGGCAGCTGGATGGATGGAGCTGCTATAATTTAGTTTTATTGGGAAACAGACCATTAGTAAAATATGATCTAAATCTTATGTGACAGGCAGAGAACTGGCAGACTAGATGGACCCCAGCAGTTCTTACCTGCCATCACAATCTGTGCATATCTAAACCTTCTCATCACAATAAACAAAACATGCTGGAGGGATAGGTTACTGACCCAGAGACTCCCCAGACTCTGGAATAGACTGCCCATACATGTCAAGCAGAGCGCCTCTTTGGCCCTCTTCAAAAGGAACCTTGATTGGATGGGAGAAAGGAAATTCACCCCAGGGATCATGTCAGTCGCCCTGCTAGACAGGGGTCCAGGGAAGTAAATAGTGTGGGAAGAAGTAGCCAGGGAATTGTTATGGCTAGGCTTGTATAGGCCCTAGGGCCGATAGCCTAGTACCAACCTATGAACCTGTGAACCTATATCTGTGTGTGTTTATTTGAATGGTAAACCTCACATGTGCACAAGTATATGGATACAAATATACAGACACAGACACTCAGACATACAGACACATGCACACACACATTCACATGTTTACTTCTACACACAGACATGCACTCTCAATACACTCACACACACATACACACACATATGCAAACCCTCACTTACATATGTGCAGACAAAAACCTACGTAAACAGGTCCATTGCAGAAGTTTTATTTAATTACAAGCAAGCATAACAATGGGTAATGTTTCTGGAGAAGCACCCTGGAAGCTTTTTAAGTAATCACTGTTCGGCAGAAAAGTAATCACTTTTCAGCAGAAAAAGTTTAAGTTATACAAATTTTGAGCAATTGGGAAATTAAAATAAAACAACCAGATCAGCAAAATAAAATACTGGTAAAAGAGCATAATGTCAATTTCTGGCAATCATCAAAATGTTATAAAACATTTATTTCTTGGTGTGACAGATGTTATTTTTCATTATAGTTATGTACTGTGAATAATTTTGTAATTAAAAAATCATTAGAATGTTTTCCTGAGAATTTGGTTGCATCCACACAAGTCTGTCTAATGTTTGCAATTTCTGGTTTATGCTTTTATAGTTTATCGTAGATGATTTCTCCCTAATGCAGCGAATGAGAATGACATACAAAACTCTTCCTGTAAGATGATAATGTTTCTCATTTTAATATCTCATCACAAAAGGCAGTGTTCTGAGTTTACTGATTATGACCTTGTGAATAACTTGAGATAGGTGAATCTGAGTAACTGTAGCTGGGTAAAAATTATATCAGAAATAGAGGCATCTCAAAAAAGAGAAGCCAGAAGGGAATTAATAAAAAACCTACATGCTGGCCTTCCGCTGTGGTATTAGTTAACCAGAGGGAGTGGGAATATAAAATGCGATTCACATACAGAAGGCAACCCTTTTTTAGGTTCATATATTTTGGTAGTACTGCTTCTTTATTTATGGACAATATAGCACCTGCTGAGCTGTTTGATAAAGAAAATGTGTGCCTGGTTGCTGTGCACAAACAACAGATGCTGTACTTGGACACATTTCCTGGCCATATGGAACCAAATGTTTCTGCATTTGTTTACTTTTATAACTGGAACATGTGAAGTTTGCAAGGAGAAGAAAAAATCTGTTCCTAAACGGTGAGCAGCAGTTACAGTGATTTTGCCACATTTCTTGGGAAGAATTAACTTAGTCATGTAGGTTACTGGGGCACACTGTTTGTAATGCAAAAAATGCATTCTTATTAGATATATTTTATTAGTAATGTCTTCTCCTTTTTCACAGGTAAGGCGGTCTCCCATCATGGTACCACAGCAGGATATTATAGAAGCAGAAAACAATATATATTTCAGGACTCACAATAGCTGACACTGTGTGCTTGTGTGTGTGTGTGTGTGTGTGTGTGTGTGTGTGTGTGTGTGTGTGTGTGTGTGTGTGTGTAGGCTACAATATTTTAGTGATATTGTGTGTGTATATATATATATATATATATATATATATATATATATATATATATATGTTACAATATTTCAGCGTTATCTGCAACAGAAGAAGGTACTGTTTTTCTAAGGATCTTGTCAACTACACAGTGTAAGTAAAATATCTTATTTTGTTGAAAAACAAAAGTTGTTCTGTTGCTGAATCCTCAGTACAAGCAATGGACTCTACTTCTGTAAAATTGATCTTTTGTATTCTCCTGAAATGATTTACTGCCTTATCTAAAAAAAAAAATTGCTGAACCTTTCTAAGAGATCATTTTGTATATCTGGCCTCGCAATTTTTTTTTTTTTTTTTTTTTATTTAACATTTGTTTACCAGGAAAGTAAGATTTGGAACAAAGCCAGTTTTCAGCAGAGGCTCAGGGAGAAATGCTCTAGACACATGTCTTTGAAATGTGGGAGGAAACCAGAGCACCAACAGGGGACCCACACAAGCACAGGGAGGCCAAGCAGATGGCACTCCAGCCAAGAATTTAACCAGAGAACCTCTTGCTGTATGGCTACAATGCTGCCACTGCCCCACTGCATCATGCAGACAAAAGAAAACATGCCTCTTTCACCTTTTCCCAGTTAGGGGTCTCCATAGCGGATAACCGATCTGCTTATGATTGGCAGTAGATTTTATGGTGTTGAGTTGCCAGACCGGCACCCAACCTTCAGAAAAGGCACACGCACACACTCATGCACCTACCTGCATGTCTTTTTTTTTAAGTTTAGTCGATCACCGGGAGGACATGCAGACTCCTAAGCAGAAGCATATAGGCACTAGTTAAACATGCAAAGTACAATTAAAATTTGCGTTTTGAAGCAGTTGTGGTATTAATATGTGAAGTGCATTTGGAAATAAAATATTGTAGTACTGCAATGGTACCACTAAATGTTGCATATTCATTTTAAAAGACTAAGCTGTTACTTAGTTCCTGAGATGGCTCTATAAAATATATTAAGTGAGATAGGTGTGAGATAGGCAAATGATATGCAGCAAGGATATGGTCATAATCACCTGACTCTGTACTATATTGCATGTATAAAGATTGATAAAGTCCAATGTGTAAACCACTCCAAACAAACACAAAGAACCATTTTCTTTAGGAAACACTACGGACCACTGTGTAGACTGAGTGCTTTCATTCCTTTATTGCATAAAATTCAACTTCGTCAGATAAATACTCCATTAAAAACTTCAGTCCGTTAATCAAAGTGCAGTTTGAATTTAAAGTGCTACTATAATTTAAAGTGCTGTTTCAATTTAAAGTACTCTTTATGGATACAAAGTATTTTATTTACCAAAATATAAAACCTATATCTTCCTAAAAATTCTTGCAACCGCTATTGAATTATTAAAAAGTGAACACAATGTATACAAGTAAGAATTATATAAATATGTAAAATAACATATAAAAAATAAATAAATGTGTAGGACAAATGCTGATATAACATTGACTGCTATACTTTTCTGTCCAGTATTTAATTGTGCCTAATTCTGAGAGCTTATAGTATGTTCAAGTACGGTTCACACATTACATTTTTTTCTTCTGATGAAGGATAAGAGCTTTTTTCTTGATGCCATCTTCACATAAAGAAACTTTTGTTTGTTATAACAATTATAGGTTCATAGGTGTGTACTAGGCTAATGGCCCTGGAGCCTTTACAAGCCTAGCCCATAGGATTACCCTGACATCATGCCACCCGACCATAGTTCCCAGTGCCTCTGTCAAGTAGAGTCACTGGAGTGATCTCTGGGGTGAATTTTCTATTTCCCATCCACTCATCGAGATTTATCTTGAAGAGGGTCAGTGAGGTGCTCTGCTTGACTTGTATGGAAAGTCTATTCATAGCACGGGCAGTCTCTGAGTTATGAACCTGTCCCTCCAGCATGTTCTGTTGATTGTGTGGTTGAGATCTCTGGAGTGTGTGGTGCGGAGAGATTTGTATTTCTTTAGATGTAGCATTTCTAATGGAGCTGGGTCAGAAATGGCTTTGTAAGTCAAGCAGAGATCGCCTCTAAGTAGGCAATATGAGCCAGAGAATAGTTGGAGTTTTTTGAGGACAAATGTCTAAGTCCTAGGATCCTCTTTGTGAGGTACTTTTGTGGCCTCTCCAGTTGTTGCAGGTGTTTAGTGATGTAAATGCCAAATGGGGCACTGTACTCAATGACTGGCCTAATGAGGGAAGAGTAGAGGGAGACAATGACCTCTTTTTTCATGGATGCAAAACCCTTAGTATTGAGATGTGCCACATAGAAGGACTTTCTGACCACAGTGGCAATGTGGTGGTCAAAAGAGAGGTTGGTGTCAACCTGTGTTCCCAGATCTCTTATAATGCCTTCTGTGTTCAGTGGGCTATCATCGATGTGGCAATTCATGGGAACTGGGTTTTTCCCAAAGGGGATGATGACACATTTTTTGGCATTGAGCTTAAGGCTATGGTTCTGACACCAGTCGTTGGTCTCAGTGAGGCCGTTCTGTAGGATGTCAACATCACTTGGGGAGTTAATACTAGCTCCCAACTTGCAATCATCTGTGAACTTTGTCAGCCAGAGTCCCTTCGTGTTGGCCTGGACTTCAGAGAAGTAGATACCAAACAGGAGAGGACCCAGGACCGAACCCTGTGGGACTCCACTCATGACTAGTCAGCAGTCTAACTTGAAGTCAGATACTTTCACACTGTGGGTTCTACCTGTGAGCCAGTTTGCAACCCATCTAGTGATATAGGGGGTTTATGCCTAGCTTAGTGTATTTTTCTATGATTCTTGAGTGGGGAATGGTATCAAAAGCCTTGGCCAGATCAAGGTAGGCTGTATGAACCACCTTGTCTTCATCCACAGCTTGTGACTGACTCAAAGAAGTTGACCAAGTTGAGCAGGCATGATCTACCCTTCACAAAACCAAACTGTGTAGGATCCAGAGTTTGGAAATTCCCTATATCCTTGTTTATTAGGTCCATGATGGTGCATTCCATTGCTTTGCATATCAGACTCATCAGGCTAATGGGGCGATAGTTCCCAGGTTCTGTAGTTGCTCCTCCTTTGTGGAGAGGGATGACTGTAGCAGTGCGCCATTCAGTAGGAACAAAGCCTAAGGTTAGGCTGTGATTGAGCAGGTTAGACAGGTAAGGTACCAGTTCACTCTGTAGTTCATGTAGAACACAGTCATGGATATTGTCAGGTCCCATAGAAGCTGTATTCTTGGCCTTGGACAGTGCTGTTTTAACCTGTGCAGCAGTAATACTGGGTGCCTGGCAATCTATTGTTAATGTGATAGGTCCTTTGGTAGAGGAGAGAGGGGTAAAGTTGGCACTGAATCTCTGGGCCAGTATATTGGCAATATGTGTTGGCTCGGTATAGAAGGTACCATTGTGCTGTAGCTCATTACAAATCTGAGAATTGCCATGGTGATTCTTTACATAACTATAGAAGACCTTGTGGTTGTCTTTACTATCTGCTGCAATTCTGTTTTCATAGCTAGCTTTAGAGGATTTGATGAGGGATCCCAACTTTTTGTTGAGGCTGATAAGGGAGTTTTTCCAGTCTTGGGACTTCACCTTATTCTGCATCAGTTTCCTCCTTATGTTGTGGAGTTTGTTTATTGCAGGGGACCACCAGATTGGCTTCCTTTTTTTGGAGGAAAGCATCTTGGTTCTATTGGGTATGACGAGATGCATACATTTGTGTACGTGATCGTACAGTGCATTGGCGTATGTTTCAGCGGTCATGCAATTATTCTCCATTTGCATGGGTGCAGAGATGTTAGCCACCTCTGGTTTTAGGAGCCCAAAGTTAGCTTTGGAGAAATTTTTCATGGTGGTTACCTTTGCGGGGGGTGGGGGGTAGGGGGTCAGCGGGATGTGGATTTCCAAGGTGATTAGTTTGTGGTCGGATCTGACCAGGAGGAGTTGACTATTGGTGTAGAGCAATGGTTGCCCATGTTAGTAATGACCAGGTCAAGGATGTTGCTACCTCTAGTGAGGGTAAGAACAAACTGCTCCAGAGCATTGGAATTAATGAATTCCAGGAAATGTTGGGCAAGTATATTGGTTCATGAGTAGTTTTCCCAGTTAATGGAGGAGTAGTTGAAGTCGCCCAGTATGAGAATGTTAGGTTGGACCCTAATATTCTCCAGGGTGCTTAGGAATGTGGAGTGTGAGTCTTGGGACATAGTTGGGGACCTATAGCAGGCTCTGTCCTGAATTGCTGTCTTACCCAATGTTAGCTGCACCTGAAGTATCTCAGATGTGTTATGTTGGGCTACCAGTCTGGAGGTGTGCACATCCTTTATAAATATAGAAACACCACCACCTTTGGAGCTTCGGTCCAAGTTCTGGGGCTGAAAGTTGTGGAATGAGTTATAGCCTGGTAGTGCAGGGGTGTTTTCTGCTGCCTTGAACCAGGTCTCTGTTATGGCACAAATGTCGATGTTCTCCATTTTAAGGAGTACTTCAAGCAAGTGCACTTTGAGATGTAGATTTCTAGCTTGAGCAGCATGACCCTCAGATTGCATTTGTTTCTAGCATTTACAGTGATAATTTGGTCTTTGGAACACTGCCTAAAAAAGGCACTATAGGGGTGGCAAGAGCTTTGGTCAGTATCTGGAAGTGCATAGCTGACAAATGCAGGCCATCTCTGGCAAAACATCAAGGTCTGTCAATCATGTCATCCCAGGCAGACAGATACTGGGTCCCCTTAGAATGACACCAGAAACTTAGCCAATTATTGAAATAAATAATTTTCTGCTTGTTCTGTGGTATCATTCTGGGTGATGGTAGGATGCTGCTCAGGGCTAGGGTCATACCCGCCTGGGCTACATAATTGAGCTTCTCCACGTCTCTTTTCATGTAGTCCAGGGAGGTACGTCTCAGGTCATTCACACCCACATGTACAATGACAGAGTCATATTTGTACCTGCTGCTGAGGGACCCGAGTGCATGCATTATGTGGCGGATCTTGACACCTGTGAGACAGCTGACTGTTACTTTCTCCTTATTCAAACTAGTGAGTGGGACATTAGTATACCTCACTATCGAGTCAGCTATGACTAGTGTGTTGGGCATGCTGTTTTGCCTTAGGGGTGTTGGTTGAGTGGCACACTGTTTAGAAGAGTAATGTGTCTCGTGATTAGTGCTGTGTTGTGGTGGTCGAGTGCGTTTCTGCCTTGGAGGGCTCTGCTGCTTGGGTAGATTCTTATTGAGAGCCTCCATGAAGGTGGATGTGTGGTTTGTGTTTTTATGCGAAGGCCGTGCTGGTGTTTGTTCTGGAAGGCTATGTGTTCCATGTGGTGTGGTGCAAGTGTTGACCTTCTCCTCTTGACCAGCTATTCTGGTCTTGGCTGGAGAGTGCGTGGCTTCCAATTTGGATATATAAGTGCATCTCTCACAAGTCTGAGTGTTGGGAGGTAAGAGGAGAGGGTTGTCAGTGTACATGAGGCAGTTGCTACATTCTCAGGATGCCCAAGTTCACCAGGTTAATAGAAGAAAGCACGGGGAACTGACCTTTAGACATGCCCGGAGGGGTGGGCATTAATAATAAGTACTGGAGCTGTTTCCTTGTAGAACTTCCTGTGCTGGTAGCACTTTTGTGTTCTGCTATAATTGCTGCTTGAAGTCTGGTAATGTGCTAGACTAATAAACTAGTGAAAGTGCAGGAAAGGAGAGAACTATACCTTACCATACTTTACTTGGATAGAAGGAAGTTTCTCTGTTCACCTGTGAGAGAGGGGAGCTTTGAGCAGCCTATCTGTCCCTGGAGGAGTGGTTTCAGCCCAGAAAGTAGTAGTTTATTGGTGATTTTGGGCTAATTTCTATCACTTTCATTTCCCCTGCTTTAAAAAATGCATTTGCCTGGTTTTGCGCACCGGCCAGCGCCTGTTAGCTAGGGTAAATCTATTCCCAGCACCACAAAGTCTCCTCTTCAATTTTTCCCTTGGAACTAGACAAACTTTCAACTTAAGCACTCAAGCCATTCATTTCTCAGCCCAGCACTTGCTCAAAACTCATAGCAAGCACTTATAAACCCTAGCACTACAGAAGGACAAGGATCTCTATTCGACTTTACCAGCCACTCACTAAAACAGTTTACTGTACCTATCCAGGCATGTCCAAAGGGCAGTTTCAGGTGTACTCTCCAGTCCAACTGGTGAATCTGGGCATATTGAGGCAATGTTACAACTGCCTCATGTACACAGACAACCCTCTCCTCCTACCACCAAACACTAATACATGTGAGAGATGCAATTATACAGCCAAACTGGAGGTTAAGCTCTCTCAACCCAAGACTGGATCAGACAGTCAAGAGAAGAAGGGAAATACTGGCATCACACCACCAGTCTCACATAGACCCATTAAACCAGCACCGGCAAAAAAAATCACACATAAATACACAAAAACATACTCGGAGGCTCTAAATAAAAATCTGCAAAAGCAACAGAGCCCTCCAAAGCAGACATCCAAGCGACCTCCACTTCCCCCAACACAAACCATGAAACACATACTTCACAAAACCAGTGTGCCATGCAATCACAGCCCTCAAGGCAAAATAACATACCCAACATACTAGTAATATGTGACTCTATAGTCAGGCACACTGATGTTCCACTCACTGGGCTGAATAAGGAGAAGGTTACTGTTAGCTGCCTGTCGGGTGCCAGGATCCGCCACATAACACAAGCACTCAGGTCACTCCAGAACAAGTACAAATGCAACTCTGTCATTGTCCATGTTGGTGTGAATGACCTGAGCCGTACCTCCCCTGGACTACATGAAAAGAGACATGGAAGACCTCTCTGATCACGTAGCCCAGGCCGGTATGACCCTGACCCTGAGTAGCATCCTGCCCTCATCAAGAATGATACCACGGTATAAAGAAAAAAATTATCAATTTTAACAATTGGCTAAGTTTCTGATGTCAATCAAAGGGGATCCAGTGTCTGTCTGCCTGGGATGACATGCTCGACAAGCCATGCTGCTTTGCTAGAGATGGCTTGCACCTGTCACCCTTAGGCTTTTGAATACTGGCCAAGGCTCTTGCCACCCCCATAGTGCCTTTTTTAGGCAAGGCTCAAAAGACAAACTCACTGTTGTAAATAGCACAAGTAACAAAAATCCGAGGGTAATACTACTCAATGCCAGAAGTGTAAACCTCAAAATGCACGCACTCGAGGCACTCCTCAGTATGGAGAAAATTGATATATGTGCAGTAACAGAAACCTGGTTTAAGGCTCCAGAGAGCACCCCAGCACTACCAGGCTACAACTCATACCATACATTTCGGCCACAGAACCTGGACCGAAATACAAAAGGCAGGGGAGTATCCATATTCATCAAAGATACCCACACCTCCAGGTTAGTAGCACAGCACAATGCTTCAGAGATTATCCACATGCAACTAACAACGGCCAAAACTGCAATTCAAATTGTAGCTTGCTACAGATCATCCACCATGTCCCCGGATCCCCATTCCACATTTCCTGAAACATTAGGTAACATAAAGGTCCTACGAAACACCCTAATATTGGGTGATTTCAACTACCCAAACATTAACTGGGAGAACTACTCAAGTATTAACTCCCTTGCCCAACATTTCCTAGAATTTATAAACTCAAACACCCTGGAACAACTGGTCAACACTCCCACCAGTGGTGACAACATATTGGACCTGGTCATCACCAACATGGGCAACCGGTGTTCCACTCCATAGGTCAACCCCTTGCTGGTTAGATCTGACCATAAACAAATCACTTTGGATATCCACATTCCGCTCCCATCCTCGGACAAGGAAACCACCATGAAAAACTTTTCAAAAGCAAACTTCATGTTACTTAAAGGACCACTACGGGCAAATGATGAAGAAAACATATATTTTTTATCTTGCCATGATTTACTACACCTCCCAAAGCGTCCTGCAGCAAAATAAGTACTCATTCCCAATTTTATTTTGTTTTTACTCTTGTCTGCCCTCATGGGAGCAGACATCGTGATTCCTTTGGAAAGCTAAATCTGTCCCATAATAGCCCTACCATTTGTTGTTATACTAGACTTCCATTCACTTAGAATTGAACACCTGAAAAAAACTGCCAAGTTTGAGAGTCTGCAGCTCATGTGTCATTGATTGGTATGTGCTGTGTTTTACAAATGTTGTTCCTACTGATGTACTACACATTTTCTGAAAGAAACTTGCAAAAGTGTCAACAAATTACTGAGTTAAAAAAGACTTTTCACATGGAGCAGTTTTGCAAGTTTCAGTTCCTGGCCAGGTTACTCCTCCCATCTCCCCTCCTTCAGTGGGCTACAGTCTCACATTTCCAGCTTTACTAGATTCAACTATTTAGTCAGCTTTGCATGACAATAGACATAAAAAAAAATTACAGCCTGGTGTGCCACTAAATATGTTCCCTTGAATGTCTCTATGCCTCATCACTTCTGAACAGCATTTCCCAGGAATAAAAAAAAAAAAAAAAAAAGCAAACGCATCAGTCCAGAATTTAGGCCAGTCTATCCTTTTAAAATGTGCACAGTAAAATATTCAACTTATAATGCATTTTGGCTGCTGACATGGTTATCTTTACGTGAATAATTTTAGATAGTTTGGCTAGCTTTTAAAGTGACTGCTCTTGACTTTGTTGCTAACTTAGGAGTGAATGCGTTTAGTTATTAGGTTTGCCTTACATTGGGACTGCTCCTATCCTAGTCCTCACACCTATTGCTTTCACATATCATATTTCTGTATACGCAATAGCGTTCCGTGTTATGACTTGCTATTTACACCATCTACACCTCCTAAAGAGACTGGAAAGTGTTTCAATTGAATTGTTTATGTTAACGTGAATGCGTTCACTGCATTACTCTGGTGTGTGTGGTGATTTGCTGTAACACTAGGCTCTATATATTATTAACTATACAGTTATTTATTTGAAATGTACTTTTCACCATTAATATGTACATCCTAAAGAGTTATATCAACTATGTGTAACGTTGCTTTGCTTACCAGTTGCATAACCTGTCTTTTATTGCATTTTGACTCTGAATTGTAACCCTGTATGTTAATATTGTACTCTAACATTATCTTTTGTCCTCTCTCCCTCCTCTAACAGCTATCCCTCCACGACCCTGTGTCTTTGCCTGGGTTGTATCCTCTAATTTCACTATTAGGGTGTTCCCCACAGAATACCCTTGGACTCAGTCAGGACATTGTCTTCTTCTACCACCCTCTACCACCAGAAAAAAGAGAGTATGTCTACCTAGTCATGCTATATTACGTTTTAACTAAATGTTCCTGCTAAACTTTCAGACTGCCACTAGCTAAGCAGCCAGCAGCTACCCCTCCTTACTCCTTCATTTCCCCTCACAGTCTCCTCAGATGGCCACATAGGCTATCCTCTCTCCCCCTTCTAGTACAGCTCCACGCCTGGTAGCTCCCTTGTTTGCTTACTGCACTACTACTTTGTCCACTAGATGTTATACTTTTCTCATCCCTATTTGGGATATTAGTACTGACTTCTGCCTTACACTTTTATTCTCCCTCCTTATACTAATCCTTTCCCTCCTTTACCTCTCTGTCTCATCCTCTCCCCCAAGGATACTTTCTATTGCCTTGATTCCCCTTCCTTCCCTGATACTTTTCCACTCTCCTCTGGTCTACTTTGTGTGCCCTTCGCTGGCCCCCACCCTACACCCATATCCCACCCACCCCCAGAGGTCCTACATATATATTTCTACAAGCCATACCTCCTACTACTGCTATCCTATCCAATTCACAGTCTCACAGATTGTGTAACTTCCTTCACTTAGTCACACCTACATACCACTTTAACCAACCCACCACTATCTCACTAAAGTCCTATACCATTACAGCCCCTTCCACTCTACCCCTACTCCCACCACACACCCTCTACAACATATCAGGAAACCCTACTTCACATACAACTATCTTATCATGTCTACAACTATCCTCCACTCACAACTTAAACTACCTATCACCTTCTTACTATTATTCCTTCTCATTACTACCTACTTCTTAACCTCCTATGAACACTCCTTAACTATTTCTCTCTCACTTCCTCAAAACATACTAGTACACCTACAACATACCTACCTTCATCCTATTTACCTACCTCATCACAAACCATATATCTACTTCCCAAATACCATAGACTATTTCATTGTAAACTACTAAAACTAAATCAAAGAAAGTATTTGACACATCTCTAAAACACATATCCAAAACTATGGTCTACTACTCCATCTACTTCAGGACGGTGACATACACCCCAATCCAGGCCCTCAACCTACAACTACTGAAACACACAGTCACCATATAATAGCTCTCCTTCCTCCATCAACTATAACTACAAACATACTATCCTTGGCCCACCTAAATATCGCAGTATCTGTAATAAAGTTAGTCAAATACACGCCCTACTAGAAGTACACAACTTTGACATTCTATGCTTATCAGAAACCTGGCTAAAACCATCTATTAAAGATACTGAAATTACCCCACCTGGATATAACATTGTTAGACTTGATCGCACCTCCAAGAAAGGAGGTGGAGTAGCTATCCTATATAAATCTAACCTGAAGCTTACTCTTCTTGACCTTGCTCTTACCCAAAACAATAATGTCGAAATAATCTGCTCTAGAGTTCAAATTAATACTACTAAATCAATAAACATCATTTGTGCTTATCTGCCTCCAGGAAATAATATCCCCACATTAGAACAACTTCTTGAACAACTCTCAAATTACCTCACCCAAGAAACACTACTTCTTGGAGACTTTAACATTGACTGGAAATCTTGTAACAATGCTAACCCTACTTCCCATTTAAACCTTTTGGTTTCAAACAACTAATTGATAGTGCCACTAGAATAAATAAAACAAGCAAAAAGAAACCACCTTAGACTGGGTTCTTACAAACTCCCCTCACAAAGCTACAAAACTGGCATCCTTCCTGATGACCTTAGCGATCACTCCCTCACATATGTCATTAGAGCTAAAACTCATCAAAACTTACCTACCTCACATAGAACACTATATTCAAAGAAACAATTTAATCCCCAAAGATTTCAAACAGAACTCTCACAATACAATTGGACCCTCTAAAGCACCTCTCTCTCAACAAAGCCATAGAATATTTCAACTCAGCATTCCTTACAATCCTAAACCACCATGCCCCAAGTCGTACCATTAGAATAAAGACCAGAACAGCACCCTGGCTTACCTCTAATACTAAACAAAAGATCAGGCTTAAAAATAAATCTTGGAAGAAATGGCACTCCTCTAGAAACCCAACAGACTATCAAACCTTTAGAGAGCTGAGAAACAAAACCAAAAATGCTATTATTTCAGACAAAAAAACTACTATGTAGAACTTCAGCAATCCACAAAAAAAGAACCAAAAGGTTCTGGTCTACTATCAATCATCTACTTACCCCAGGTAAAATAGTAACACCTAACCCACAGAATCTAGACCCTGATAATCCCTCTTTAATAGCCAATAACTTCAATAGCTTCTTTACTACTTCCATACAAACACTAGCAAGCCATTTATCCCCTGATGCTTCCCAACTGATCTTAAGTAACACCAACAACGTCATTCCTTCCCTTCAACTTCAACCCATACCCACCTCCTACATACAATCTCTTACAAAAACTTAAACCCACTACCCCCTCAGCAGATAAGCTTCCTGCTGAATTCCTTCAGGTAGCAGCAAAAGCTATAGCCTACCCTGTTTCGATCCTAATAAACAGATCCATAAAAGAAAGTGATTTTCCAGCAATCTGGAAGATATCACACATCATACCCTTACATAAAGGAGGCAAATCCACTGACCTCTCTAACTAACGCCTAATAGCACTATTATCTCCACTAGCTAAAATCATGGAAAAATGTATACACAAACAACTACTTAACCATCTCCTTCAAAATAACCTACTAGCAAACACTCAACATGGATTTAGACCCTCACATAGTACGACCACTGCACTACTTTCCTTTACTAACACAATAAACTGTAACCGTAATAATAACAAACTAACTGCTTCTCTTTTCCTAGACCTGTCAAAAGCCTTCACATGGTCAACCATAAACTTCTCCTACACATACTAAACTCACTTGCCTTGGATTTTTCCTCCTTAACGTGGTTCTCATCCTACCTTGAAAACCGACAACAAGCAGTACTCTGGAAAAATTCTCTATCTGCTCTACTACCTATCTCCTTAGGAGTACCTCAAGGATCAATATTAGGCCCACTCTTATTCTCTATCTTTATTAATGATCTTCAATCATCTATCCATAACACTACCTGCATACAATATGCAGATGATTCTACCATCATCTGTACAGCTCCCACCCAATCTGAACTCCAGTCACTCACACAATCTACCTTTTCAACCGTTGAACAATGGTTCTCAAAAGATGTCTCCTTCTCAACTCCAAGAAAACAAAACTATTACTATTCTCACCTACCCACAAATCTCCTCAACTACATTTTACTATTACTGCAGCTGACAATTCTCTTATCTCCCCAGACTCTACTACCAAACTGCTTGGTGTTACTATTGATAATAATCTTAACTATGATTGTCATATCAATAACACTATAAAAGCAGTAAATAAAAAGATAGGTTCACTGTACAGAATAAAACCCTTCCTTACTCCAGAAGCACGGACCACCTTAGCTCAATCACATCTTATCTCCACCCTACTGTATGCTTCCTCTATTTACACCAATCTCTCTAAAGGTAACCTGAAAAACTAACTACATCCTATCATAATATAGCCCGTTTTGCCACAGCATCCCAGTACAGAACTCACCACTGTAATAACTTAAAACAATTACAATGGTTAGAACTACCTAACAAGCTTATCTATCAACAACTCTTAATTACACATAACATTCTTTATCAACCAACAAAACACCAGCTCTCAGTAACCTCCTTACTCCCTACAAAAACTTGAAACAGTTGCGATCTGCCGAAAAGATCCAAGTCACCACAACTAGAATTACAAATTCAGCAGGTAACTGTCTATTTTCAAACTCCATAGGGAAAATATGGAATAACCTCCCCACACATTACCTCACTAGACTCCTTTCAACTTTTCAAAAACAACTTCTATTACATCTTAACAACTTCTGGCTCTGCTCCTGTACCAATCCAGACTAAATGACTTCTTCGCTCTTCAGCCATACCTCCCTACGTAAAAATCACTATCTTTCCCTGCTATTTCAAATGACTAAATTACTGTACTGTTCTAAAAAAAAAAAAAATATATATGAATATATAGCTTAGGCTATTTGTTTTTTACCTGTTTTTTTTTTCGCTGTATTTTCTACTACACTAAAATGTATGCATTGTTGCTTAAATGTTTAACCTTGTTTTAATTGTGGAGCTTTTCTCCCCGGGCCTCCACTGAAAATGGAAATTATCCAGCTGGACTAGCCCAGTCAACAAATGTAAAATAAAATAAAATAAAAAATAGTTATTCTCTTATAGTATAACCTGAACTTATGGTTGTTGTGTCTTTTGGCGGTTAGGGGTCGCCACAGCGGAACTCCAGTCCGCTAATGATTGGCAGTTGATTTTTATGTACCGAGTTGCCAGGCCTGCCGCACAACCTTCAACAAAGGTACACCCATTCATGCATGTCTCCACGCAGAAGACGGTCTAGCTGGGAATCGAACCGGACAGCGTCTTACTGTGAGGTGACAACACTACCACAGCACCACCACTGCAGTTATAACCTGAACTTATGGTATTTAATGATAAATTGAACTTGTGGTATTTAGTGATAAATTTTACAACAGTTCTCAGTTTCTTAACAATGACCTCCCAAGCCTCTGATGTGAACTAGTACTTTTTCTTACTATTGCTTTATCTAGCTTGTCTTAGTTGCATACCTGTAGCATATCTCTCATCCTCTCAGCAACAGACTCCTGGAGAAAACTTCCAAAGCAGATACTTGTATTGAAAGAGTAGCAGCAGCTGTAGCAGTGAAACTACACTCCAAAACAATGCACTCAAACATAGTACTGACAAACACAGGGGAATGTATATGTCTGAATCAAGCAGTGATGAAATTGCTAGGGACTTCAATGAGCACAATTTTACTCTTAATCTCTCCTTTTCATAATCCATAACATTCGCACCACACTTACAAAGGCACACCTCCACCTTCCACAAACACAGCTACCCACACCCACACAACATACCAGTCAAATTTAAGGCTTTTCCCACCTCTCTGCAAAACACTGCTGTAATGGCTTTGGCAAACAAATGAAAATGATTGATGGGTGTTGGTTCAAGACTCCCATCCATATCTCTCAACAAGACAGATTTTTGCAGAAAGTCCAGATTTTTTGTCTGTTTTTCATAAAATTGCAGTTTTCTGTCAAATCACTGGCAAATCATTGAGTACTGAAGTCAGAAAGTTGACAGGCATTTGATTTTCAGACTTCATATCCTTAAGAAAATTCATTCTAATGCAAAACCTGTTTATCAACTTTCTAAGTTTGTAAGTGCAATATTTATAAATTGTCCCCTTTTTGGGCCTTTGTCCCCTATTATTTATGGCCTTGTCCAGATTTCTTGTTCTATAATGTTGAGAGTTATGCTGCCATCCCTTCTTACTGGAGCCAGTCCACTGCACTTGCACAAAAGTGTCCCCCTCAGCAGGACAGCAAGCAGGTATCCGTGCAGATTTGCTTTATAGTTCTGTTACACAACTCACACACACACACATACACACACACACGCACGCATGCACAGTAAATCTTGTTGTCCATGTTATTTCTTCTTTTCCTTGGTTTCGTTTCTCTTACTTGTAATGTTAATTTTACTCATTTTTTTCTCCTGCCTCCCATATCTACCCTAATTATTACTTCTAACAAATACTTTTTCTCACTCTTTCTTCTCTTCCCCTCCTCCTCTTTATCCACTATTTGAACTTTTCCACTCTGACATTTGCTTTATGGGTAAATAATGAACTGTCACCCTTATGTCAGCACATTTCAATGCTACATAATATTGTATTTAGTCTAATAATAGGTTCATAGGTAGGTACTAGGCTATTGGCCTAAGTGCCTAAGTAAGCCTAGCCAACAAGTTTCCCTGGCTTATGCCACCCAATAAAGTTATTTTCCTGTGCCACTGTTGAGCAGAGCCAGAGAAGTGATTCCCAGGGTATATTTTCCCATCTCCCATCCACTCAAAGATTTTTCTTGAAAAGTGCTAATGAGGAAATTTGCTTGACATAGATGGGTAGCTTGTTCGAGAGTATGGGAAGTCTCTGGACAGGAATCTATCTCTCCAGCATGTCCTGTTTATTGTGGTGACAAGGTTTAGGTCCCTAGAGCATGTAGCTCAGAGGGATTGGGATTTCTTTAGGTGTAGCATGTCCAACAGCTCTGGGTTTGACATAGCTTTATATGTTAGGCAGAAATCACCTCAGAGTAGGTGATATGCTACGGAGTAAAGCTGGAGTTTTTTTAGATGGTCAGTGTAGGGCATCTGTTTGAGGCCAGTAATTCTCTTTGTGAGGTACTTCTGCGGCCTTTCCAGTTGCTGCAAATGTCTTGTGAGGTACATTCCAAAAGGGGCATTGTACTCTATAATGGGTCTAATGAGTGTCAAGTAAAGGGGAACAATGACCTCTTTTTTTTCCTGGATGAGAACCCTTTTGTGATGAGGTGTGCCACGTAGAAGGACTTCCTGACTATTGTGGCGATGTGATTATCAAAGGAGAGACTACTGTCCACCTGGGTCCCAAGGTCTCATCACACATTCGGTGTTAAGTAGACTACCACCTATGTGGTAGCTCACAGGTACAGAGTTTTTACCAAAGGGGATGACAATGCACTTTTTGGCATCGAGCTTGAGGCCATGGCTCTAACACGAGGCATCTGTCTCAGTGAGGCCCTTCTGTAGGATGTCCACATCATTTGGGGACTCGACTTTGGCTCCTAGTTTGCAGTCATCTGTGAACTTCATTAGCCAGAGGCCTGGAATTATAGATAAACTCACCAAACTAGGTATAAATCCCTATGTCCCAAGATGGGTTGGCAACTGGCTCACTGACAGAACCCACACTGTGAAAGTAGCAGACTCCAAATCCGACTTCAGACCAGTGACAAGTGGAGTACCACATGGTTCAGTCCTGGGTCCTCCCCTGTTTGGTATCTACTTTTCTGAAGTACAGGCTAACACAGAAGGTCTTTGGCTAATGAAGTTTGCAGATGACTGCAAACTAGGAGCCATAATTGAAACTCCTAATGATGTGGACATCCTACAAAAGGGCCTCACTGAGACTGCCTGGTAAGCCATGGCCTCAAGCTCAATGCCAAAAAGTGCATTGTCATCCCCTTTGGTAAAAACTCTGTACCCATGAACTACAACATAGACGGTAGTATACTTAACACCAAAAGTGTGATAAGAGACCTTGGGACACAGTTTATCAAGAAAAGAGGAGTGGGGATCCTGGGGCATGATGGGGTATCTGTAGTAAGCTACAATTTGGATTGCAGTTTTGCCCAGAGTTAGTTGCACTTGGATAACCTCGGATGCATTATGCTGAGCAACTAGCCTGGAGATGTGGATATCCTTAATGAATATGGGCACACCTCCACCTTTGGTGTTCTGGTCCAGGTTACATGGCCGAAAAGTGTGGTATGAGTTATAGCCTGGTAGTGCAGGGATGCTCTTAGGAGCCTTGAACAAGGTCGCAGTCACTGCACAGGTATCGATGTTCTCCATTTTAAGGAGTGCCTTGAGTGAGTGCATTTTGAGATTTAGACTTCTTGCATTGAGTAGCATTACCCTCAGTTTTTGCTTGCCTGTTCCTGTTACATTTGAAACTTGTCTAAAAAAGGCACTATAGGGATGGCAAGAGTCTTAGCCATGCTACTCACAGCTAGGGTCATACCTCCCTGGGCTACAAGATCGGAGAGCTCTTCCATGTCTCTTTTCATGTAGTCCAGGGAGGTATGTCGCAGGTCATTCACACCAACATGGGCAATGACAGAGTCATATTTGTACTTGGTTGTGGAGTGACCTGAGTGCATGGGTTATGCGGCAGTTCCTGGCACCTGACAGGCAGCTGACAGTAACCTTCTCCTTGTTTAGCCTGGTAAGTGGGACATCAGTGTGCCTGACTATAGAGTCACCTATAACTAGTGTGTTGGGTATGTTGTTTTGCCTAATATATTATATATATGTTTTTTATATATATATATATATATATATATATATATATATATATATATATATATATATGTTTGCCCATAATATCTGAATAAGTGAGTGGGATTTTCATGACAGCATCAAGGAAACATTTTCCTTCCTTCTGTGTTTTTTTTTTCTTAAATTTTGGATTTTTCTTGGTATATTGATTGATTTTCTTAGTATATTTTCTTTTTTATTTATTTTCCATTTGTTTACCAGGTTAGTCCGACTGGACATAAGATGACCGTTTTCAGCGGAGGCTGGGGGAGAAAAGCTCCAGATTTATAGTAAACAATTATAAAAATAATAAAATAAATTATACAAACATAGCTATTTTGTACAAAGAGCATAGAAAATATAAAAGGAGCAAAATCAGAGTTTTACAATTGACACAGTGGTTAGAATATTGAGAAACAATTAAACAAGATAATATACAACAAATATACAATTTCTTGAACATAAATTTAAAAAGAAGTTTCCATAGACAAACAGGGTCATAAACTAGAAATCATAACTATATTGATATGATTTATATTGCATTTATCTTGTTTTAATGATGGTATGTGTGTATTATTGTACGTATCATATGTGCACAAATATTTGTATTAATCTATGTATTTACAGTATATTGAGAAAGTACTCGGTCACATCAGAGGCTTGGGAGGTCATTGTTAAGAAACTGAGAACTGTTGTAAAGCTTGGCATTGAATACTATAAGTTCAGGTTATGCTATAAGAGAACAATGTAAAGATAACCATATCAGCAGCCAGAATGCATTATAAACTGAATGTTTTACTGTGAATAATAAGAAATGGATAGATTGGCCCAAACTCTGGACTGTGTGCACTTTTTTTTTTTTTTTTTTTTTTTATTCCTGGGGAAATGCTATTCAGAAGTGAAGTGACATATAAGGGAAGAGTTTTAGTGGCACACCAGGCTGTGATTTTTTTGATGTCTATTGTCATGCAAAGCTGACAAAATAGTTGAATCTACCCAAGCTGGAAATGTGAGACTGTAGCCCACTGAAGGAGGGGAGATGGGAGGAGTAACTTGGCCAGGAATTGAAACTTGCAAAACTGCTCCTTGTGAAAAGTCTTTTTTATCTCAGTAATTTGTTGACACTTTTGCAAGTTTCTTTCAGAGGATGTGTAGTACATCAATAGGAACAACATTTGTAAAACTCAGCCCATGCCAGTCAATGACACATGAGCCGCAGACTCTCAAACTTAGCATTTTTTTTCAGGTGGTCCATTCTAAGTGAATGGAAGTCTAGTCTGGCAACAAATGGTAGGGCTATTTGTTCTCACAGTCTGTGCATTGAGACAGATTTAGCTTTCCAAAGGAATCACAATGTCTGCTCCCATGAGGGCAGACAAGAGTAAAAAAAAATAAAATTAGGAATGAGCACTTATTTTGCTGCAGGCGGCTTTAGGAAGTGCAGTAAATCATGGCAAGATAAAAAAAATATGTTTTTTCATTGTTTGCCCATAGTGGCCCTTTAAGACAGAGGTGAAAAGTTTCAAAGCCCCCATGCTAAAGGATAACGCTGTCCAAGCTGCAAAATCCTTTACTAATGCATTCTACGGGCACCTACAAGAATGCATGGATTGCGCTATCCCAAGCAAAACCAAGACTCACTCCTCCAAGCAAAGGAAACCAGTCTGGTGGACCCCTGCCATAAACAAGCTATACAATAGAAGAAGGAAACTAGTACAGAAAAGAGTAAAATCCCAAGAAGGGAAGACATCCCTGATCAATATCAGCAAGAAACTATGATCCCTCATAAAATCGTCCAAGGCGAACTTTGAAAGAAAACTTGCCAAGGACTCCAAAGATAACCACAAGGCATTCTTTAGCTATGTAAAGAATCTAATTGGCAATGCTCAGATCTGCTCGGAGTTAGTGCAGAATGGCACAAAATACACTGAACTGACCGATATTGCTAACATCCTGGCAGACAGATTCAGTGCAAACTTCACCCCACTCTCACCCCCAAAAGGGCCCATAACCATACCAGAAGAATGTAGAGCCCCTGAAATCACAGACACTCGGGTTAAAATAGCCCTCGCCAAAGCCAAAAACACAGCATCAGTGGGACCAGATGGTGTCCCAGGCTGCGTCCTACATAAGCTCAGAGACAAACTAACCCCTCACCTAAACACACTGTTCAAACTCAACCTCTCCACAGGCTACATACCCATAGAGTGGTGCACAGCAACTGTTATTCCACTCCACAAAGGTGGAGCCACAACAGACCCCAGGAACTATTGCCCTATAAGCCTGACTAGCTTGGTCTGCAAGGCTATGGAGAGCATCATCATGGAACTCATTAACAGAGACATTGGGAAGCTCCAAACACTAGACCTCGCAAAGGCCTTCAACACCATTCCTCATTCTGGTATTATAGACAAGCTCACCAGCCTGAACATAGACCCCTACATCATGAGATGGTTTGCCAATTGGCTCACGGACAGAACCCACATGGTGAGAGTTGCAGGAGCTAGGTCTGACTCTAAACCAGTTACAAGTGGAGTTCCCCAGGGCTCAGTCCTAGGACCCCTCCTGTTCGACATATACTTCTCAGAGGTACAGACAAGCACAGGAGGACTATGGCTGACCAAGTTCGTAGATGACTGCAAACTAGGGGCTATAACTGACTGGCTGACACAGACATCCTCCAAAAGGGTCTCATTGAGATGGATACCTGGTGTCAAAATCATGGCCTCAAGCTAAATGCCAAAAAGTGCATAGTTATTCCATTTGGAAATTACAAAGTACCTACAAACTACCACATAGGTGGTAGTCCCCTAAATACGGAAAGCTTAATAAAGGATCTGGTGACTCAAGTAGATAGTAATCTCTCATTTGATAATCGCATTGCCAAAGTGGTTAGAAAATCCTTCTATGTGGCCCACCTAATCACAAAAGGGTTTGCATCCAGATCAAAAGAGGTCATTGTGCCCCTCTTCTCATCACTCATCAGCTGCATCATAGAGTACAACGCCCCCATTTGAGATGTACCTTGCAAGACACCTGCAACAGCTGGAAAGACCAGAGAAGTACCTCACCAAGAGGATCACTGGCCTCAAACAGATGCCCTATGCAGCTTGACTGAGGAAACTCCAGTTGCATACCGTCTGCTTAGAGGTGATCTCTGCCTGACATACAAGGCCATGTCCAACCCAGAATTGATGGACATGCTCCACCTAAAGAAAATATTATCCCCTCGAGCCACACACTCTAGGGATCTAAACCTCACCACAACAATAAATAGGACGTGCTGGAGGGACAGATTCCTGTCCCAGAGACTTCCCATGCTTTGGAACAAGATTGCAATCTACATTAGGCAGAGCTCCTCGCTAGCACTCTTCAAGAGAAACCTTGACAAGTGGATGGGAAACAGTAAGTTTACCCCGGGGATCACTGCAGTGGCTCTGCTGGACAATGGCATAGGGAACTAATCTAAGGGAGCAGCGAAAGCCAACACATTCTGGCTAGGCTTATAAATGCCTTCGGGCAGATAGCCTAGTACCTACCTATGAACCTATGAACCTATGAAGTTGCAGATCTAAGGGAAAAATTAAAGAGCAGACTTTGGCACTGCTCAGAAGCTTACAAACAGTCCTAGATACAGCACATCTCAGGATTATGTTATGGAAAGCAAGTCAGAGAAGGATGACAACAGCTTAAAAGCAAGTATAGTGTCACAAATGGCTAAAATTCTAGAGAGTCACTGGACAGCTCTATTGGAGATGAAGAGATTTTGACATATGAAGTCTGAAGTTGTTGAATGACTGGATGTGGAACATATGACTCTGGGGGGGTTGAATTAAATAAATGAGTCCTGGGAGTGCTGTGTGAGCTAGAGAAGTATGATGAACCAGAGACTATGCAAGAGTAGCATAAAGCACAGGGTCCTGGTGTGGGTCTTTCACAGGAGGAATATATTATACTTATTCAAAACAGATGCAAGCTTATAAAGTTTTAGACTAATCAGCTCTGTGGGATGGCATCATCAAGTATTTATTTATTTATTTATCATTTGTTGACCGGGAAAGTCCGACTAGGTTCCACAGAGCCTGTTTTCAGTGGAGGCCCAGGGAGAAATGCTCCAGATGCATGTCTTTGGAATGTGGGAGGAAACCGGAGTACCAGGAGGAAACCCACGCGAACACAGGGAGAACATGCAAACTCCACACAGAAGGCACCCCAGCCGAGAATCGAACCAGAGAACCTCTTGCTGTGAGGTGATAACGTTAACCACTGCACCACTGCGCCGCCCGTACTTGGGATTAATAACTAATTCAGCAGACAAGGGCAAGTTTATAATACTATTATTATTATTTGCATGTAGCATTGATATTTGGACTATATTCTGCGGTGGTGCAGCGGTAGCATTGTTGCCTCACAGCAAGAGGCTCTCCCGTTCGATTTCTCTGCTTGGGTTGGGAGTGCCTTCTGTGTGGAGTCTACATGTCCTCCCGTGGTCGAGTGGGCATTCAAAAGACATGCGTTGAATGGGCATGTCTTCGTTGAAGGTTTGGCATTGGGCTGGCAACTCGACACCATAAACACCAACTGCCAATCATTAGCAAACCAGAGTTCTGCTGTGGCAACCCCTAACCAGGAAAAACCGAAAGACAACAACAACAATTGAATTTTGGACTATATAGATGTGCTTCATTGATCTACTTTGACTGGTTGACCATCCTTTTGGACACGCAAAAGTGTCATTGCTAAGGTGAGGCGTAACAATGGACGAGGACTGCAGGATGTTAAGCCAACATTATATTAAAGATATTGAATACCCAATTAATTCACACTACTATTTGCCCTGTCAATAACATCCATGCCAGATATCCTGGACAGCCTGAACAGGTCTCTTTTTTTTCTTTTCTTTTCTTATTTTTTTTTTTTTTTTTTGTGGGGGGTACACAGTCATGTTTAAAAACCATGTATATGAAAACTATGATATTTATTGGGGACAGTGGTATAATGAAATGTATTAATTGGGGACTTACAGGTCATTTTGCCTAGTTAGTCTTACTCTTTAGCCAAGATTGAAAATCAAGACACATATAATGTGCTAATGTAGTGAATCTGAAGATACAATGGACGATAGTATGCTACTGGTGAAGAAAGTGAGGGAGAAGGAAGAAGCAGTCACACTGCTGAAGTGCCAGCTATGAGGAAGGGTAATGTAGGCTTATATGCATTATTAATAAGTCCGTGATATTGGCTGTGGAGAATGATAGGACAAAAGCAGGGGAAGAGAAGGGCTTGAATATGGTAATACATTAGCAGGCACCACTGGTGAAAGAATCAGCAAGTGTAATCAAAGGGGGGGGGCAAAAAATGCTATTTTAATTTACATTTATTGATCCGGTAGATAGAGCACAGATCAACAGGGACCTTTTTCAGACTCAGCCTGGGAGTGCTGTCTGGTTAAGGTGACTTGCTTAGAGTCACACAGTTAGTAAATGGAGGCTGAGGGAATCAAACCCTCAACCACAGGAAATAGCCTTTTAACAGCTTCCTAATCCTCTGCACCAACTGCTGGATGTCAACCCATTGTAAACTGAGTCTGGTAGTCAGAGCAGATGATTAAGGCTCTGAGATCTTAATGACTGCTTTATTCCTTCCACCCCCATTTGCCTGCTGTGTGACTTTGAGCAAGACAGTGTGCCCCACACCCCCTGCTAATTAGATATACAAATTCCGAGATTGCACAATTCCTGGGGAAAGGACAGGTGAATTGTCAATCTCTTGCACGTCAACCATCTGTTTCTGTTGGCCAAATGGTGTTGAACAAACATACATCAACTTTGTGCCCATTTGATGGGAAATTATACTCCTATCTGTATATCTATATCTATCTATGTATCTGTGTATCTAACTAACTAACTATGTATCTAAATATTTATAATATTATGCTATTTCAACTCTTAACTCCTTTCCCAATAACTCACCACTTGAAACTGCAATACAATTAAACTCTTATTTCAGCCCTATATCACCACATCCATTTTTACCTTCAAACCTGAGCCCACATCCTATATAAAACATTCTCTTAAACAAACTCAAACCACGCTCTACTTCAGCTGATGACCTTCCAAGTGAGTACCTTAAAATAGACAATAGCATTGCCTATCCTTTCTCAATCTTTATAAATAGGTCAGTCCAGGAATTCAACATTATCTCTTTCTGGAAAAAGTTACACATTGTCCCTCTGCACAAAGGTGGAAATTCAACAGACATTAATAACTTTGCACCTGTCGCAGTCTTATCATCCCTCCCCAAAATACTTAAAAAATGTTTATAAAAAAAATGCTAAACTATACTCCTATCCGCCACACAAGATGGCTTCTGTCCTTCCCATAGTACTAGCACTGTACTTCTAACTTCTATAGATACTGTCAATAATGCTAACAGCAAGCTAGTCTTCTCCCTATTTCCAGACTTTCCTAAAGCCTTCAACAAAGATTGTCACAGCAAACTTCTACTTCAAATGTCATCACATCTCTCTCGGTCCATCCTTCTATGGTTCAAAAGCTTTCTATCCAATAGGTGTCAGTCAGTAAAATGGCACTCCACCCTTTCTCCACACCTCCCTATCACCACTGGTGTCCCACAAGGCTCTATCCTTGGTCCCCTCCTCTTTAATATTCTCAGCAACACCCAACACACATCTGCACAATAGGCATCCCTGACTCAGTACACAGATGACTCTGCACTCATTTGCATAAGGATTCCATTTGACACTGGATGATAATTTTAAATTTAATCTGATTTGGACAGTGCAATGGTGCAGTGGTAGCATTGTCCCCTTACAGTGAGAGATTCTCCAGTTTGATTCTCAGCTGGAGTGCCTTCTGTGTGGAGTCTGCATGCCCTCTCTGCATTCGTGTGGGGTTTCTCCAGGTACTACGGTTTCTTCCCACATTACAAAGACATGTGTTTGGAGCATTCCTCCCTGGGCCTCTGCTGAAATTTGACTTTGTTCCAAGTTGGACATTCCCAGTAAATAAATGTTAAATAAAATAAATAAATATGCATATACAAATTTGCATAAAAATAATTAAAAACTAGGGATGGTTTACAGAGCCAAAAACTTTCTCACCGATGCAAATAAAACTACACTTGCCACTACTTATCTTCTCCTCACACTTTTTTATGGCACTCCCATCCTTACTAACCTTCAGGCATCACAAGAATTAAAACTTGAACAATGCTGGAATAAATTTTCTAAATTTCAAATACCCCTTTCAGAACCCACCACTGTATAGCACTAAAAAAACTAAATTGGTCAGAACTTCCCTATCTACTAACATATTCACAGCTTCTTACCATTTATAAAATTTTCTGTCATCCATCTGCTTGTTCAGTACTAAATAACATTCTACACCACTATGTTCCCAGTAGGTCATTATGATCTAATGACCAAAAACAACTGTCTATCAAATCTGCTCGGCATTGTCTATACTCGTAACATGTTGGTAAGGCCTGGAACTCCTTACCTGTGCCCATCAGGTCAACAACCTACCTCTCATTTTTCAAAACCATTCTGAAAGACTTTCTAGCCAAAAAATGACTCTGTTCTTGCTCAACAGAATTATATACTATAGCCCTAAATGTGAACAAATACCTATTCATTCCTTACACTTCCATACTCTCCATTTTTCACTCACTTCCTTACTTATATCGCTTTCTCTCCCCTATCTTCCTCTCTCTAAATATACAATAAGCCTGCTTTTCTCTCACTTTCTATTGCAATTTTGTTTGTATTATAATAACCTACCTTTAATTTTTCTATAAACTGTCTATATTAAATCATTGTCATATAACTTGCACCTGTTCTTAACTAATGTTTTCATATTATGTCTAATTTGGTATAATAATTTAAACTATCGATGGTATTTGTATTATTTTTGAAGATTGTAACATTATTGTTTTTAAAATGTTTTGTAATACTGGAGCTTTTCTTTCTGGGCATCCATTGAAAAGGGGCTCCTACCCAGTCAGACTTTACTGGTAATCAGATATCTATATTTCTATAACTTATATTTCTATATGTATACATATGCCTTTGTGTATATGCACACACCTACACACACACATGTATATTTCTATATATATATATATATATATATATATATATATATATGACTTTGTGTATATATACACACACCTACACACATACACACACACACACACACACACACACACACACACACACACACACGCACGCACGCACGCACGCACACACACACACACACACACACACACACACACACACACATGCGCATACATATATAGACATATACATATGTCACGAAAGGAGATACTGCCAACCCAGTTATCTGGACTTTTGTAAATAATTCTATGTCAGTTGTGAATATCAACATGATTCATATGCTTGTATTGCAAATGTATTATGTTATGTGTATATCAAACTGTTGGTACAGAAGTGTGTGTTGAAAAGGGTTGTTAAGTACTGAGCTTTTAAAATGTATCCACAGTGTACCCTACTGGAACAGAACAGAAATGTACATACACTATTGTAACTGTTTAGGAGTATATATTTTAAAAGGGGAAACTGAAATATAGAAGGTTAACTTGCAAAACTTCAAAGAAATAGTTGAAATTAAATTACTTTATAGCCACACCATAAAAAAGGATGTTATCTTTCAGTTTCAGTGCAGTAACAGACACAATATCTAGAACTAGAGATTCACTGCATTGTCTTGGAATTGTTTTATTGTTTTATGACTTCCAGGATCTGCCTTAGACCTAAGAAAAGCCTTGTCTATATATTTTCACAGGTAGATGCTAAATTATATCACCTGCATCAATGGTTGTTTTTCATCTGGGATAGAGTCAGATGACGAGAAGTGATGTTATCCTGCAAGCTATCACAGCAGTAATATTTAAGATATTAATTTAAGAACTCTCTGAGAGACTGTGTATTCTGTATTTTACTTTGACCAGACAACATCAGCTGGAAGACCCACTCACCACATCTGCCTTGCTTGCTCTGTAAGTAAGTCCAGGGAACAGTATAATTCTCTTAGATCAGTCAGGAATATAGTAGAGCTTAATTTAGATGTTTTTCTTTCTTTATTTGAGACTGTCCTGCAATGTTATTTTAAATATTTCCTGTGATTTTGAACTCTGATTTTGCTGTGATTATATACTGATCATTTTCTTGTTCTTTTATTATTTATTATTAAATATATTTAAACATATCATTGTGGCTGATATTTCTGAGACATATTTAAGTTCTGATAGTACTTGCATATTTATTTGGTGACACTGAGGGCCACTACTGATAGTCTTGCTCTTGGTCAAACTACCATTTGCATTGATAGTAGCATTACACAGTAAGATACTTGTTAAGGGCCTTAAAGCAGCTGATAAGGAAGTGGCTGGTGGCAGTGATAACTACATTATAGTCTGGGCAATAGAGGGCGTATAGCTAGTAAACCTGTGCCAGCCTTTCTCAGGGGTGTGTGTGTCTGTTTATAAATCAAACCTCAAAGTGTGTGAGTGTGTGTTAGCTACTTGGACAGGAACACAAAGCACTGACTGGACAGAAAGTTCTGGAGGTCTTGGCTTGGCCACTCTGCTGAGATTTCAACTCTACAGCTGTGCCAGTGGGGAGTCTTACTGGGGAACCAGAGAAAGAGGGAGAAACCAGCCACAGACTGACTGTGGTCTCTGTGTGCTCTTAAGGGAAATTACACTTGATGCAGAGAGCTGCATCTGGAAATAGTGTGTGTGTACTTGTCATCCTCTCAGTGTACATCCCCCACTGGTGCTGGTGGTGAGGATTGAGGCTTCTTGATTACTATTGCCAGTGGGGCGTCACAACGTCTATATATTATTTTTGTATTCTTTCTCTGTATGTGTGTGCATGTGTGTGTGTGTGTGTGTGTGTGTGTGTGTGTGTGTGTGTGTATATATATATATATATATATATATATATATATATTGAGAGAGAGAGATGCTAGTGAGGATAAATTCTAATATGGAAATTGCTGAATTAATTATGCTTCGTTTATAAAACGAGACAAGTGTTAAATCCTTATTTACAATACTGAATCATACATTTTGAAACCATTTATTTCTCTATATACTGTAGTATTATCCAGTTTGTAATGAGTGACACAGCAATGTCATGTTAAAAGTTAAAAATGTTCTTGGCATTATGACATCCATTCTATTTCATGTTCTTAGAGATCTAATACAGTTATATTGTAAAAGAAAATGTAAGTCAAATGTTATAAAATTAAGTTATAATTGATTTTCAGAATGAGTTACAAGCTGATATTATGATACTGGTAAGCAATGACATAGAATTTCTGTTTAAAATCACTATGGCCAGAAAACTTTATGAGATCCTTAGAAAGCTTGATCAGTACCCAATAACTTAACAAAGAATATTTTATTAAAATATTTTATTGGTAGAAGAAAAAACAGTCCATAGAGACTGTTGTGCCAGTTTTGTGGTAAAAAGAGGTCAGTTTTTGGGTGTGACTGGTCTTCTCATATTGCAAGACTCATTATAGGTGTGATAAAGCATTTCCCTATGCAAAGGTGTTAGTAAACATGCTGTTATTAGAATAAAAATGATGAATGTTTTTTTTCATGAATGATATTATGTTGGTCGCTATGAGTGTATAACTTAATGTGAAAACTGTTCTCATGAAAAAATAATGTCCTCTCTCTTGATAAAACAACCATTGAAGACACTTCTCATAGCAAACTATTCGAGATGATAGTGGATGATAATCTTACATTCGACCTGCATATGCAAAATTGCTTAAGAAAAACTCATTAAATACTAGGGATGCTTTACAGAGTCGAAAACTTTCTCACCACGACAACTAAAACTACACTTACCACCACTTATCTCCTCCCCACTCTTCTTTATGGTGCTCCCATCCTTATTAACCTCCAGGCTTCACAAAAAATTTAAACTTGAACAATGCTATAACAAAGTTACTAAATTTGCAGCACATACCCCTTTCAGAACCCACCACCGTATAGCACTGAAAAGACTAAATTGGGTAGAACTGCCACATCAACTAACATACACACAACTTCTTAACACCTATAAAATTATAACCTGTCCAGCACTAAAACATTTTGCAAAACTATGTTCCCAATCAGTCATTGTGATCCAGTGACCAAAAACTCCTGTTTATCTATAAACCTATCAAATCCGCTGGGCATTGTCTGTACTTGTACAAGGTTGTTAAGGCCTGGAACTCCTTACCTGTATCCATCAGGTCTATACCCACCCTTCCATCTTTCAAAACCACTCTGAAAGACTTCCTAGCTAAAATCTGGCTCTGTTCTTGCTCAAATTCAGGATAACCTATATCACTAAATGTGAACAAGTACCTTTTCATTCCTTATACTTCCTTACTCCCCCTTCTTCACTTCCTTACTGCTATCTAATTCTCTTCTCTGACTTTCTCTCTAAATATATCATAAGCCTGTTTTTCCCTCACTTCTTATTGCACTTCCTATTTGTATTAGACTAGCTTACCTTTAATTTCTCTACAAACTCTCTCAAATTTCTCTAAATATTAAATGATTGCCATATACCTTGTATTGATTCTTAACCAATGTTTTTATATTATGTCTAATTGAAACTACAGATGCTGTTGTTTTATTTTAGAAGATTGTAAAATTATTGTTCTTAAAATGTTTTGTAATAATTTGGAGCTTTTCTCCCCAGTCCTCTGCTGAAAATGGGCTTCTACCCAGTAAGACTTTCCTGGTAATCAAATGTCAATAAAAACTAAACAAATCAATAAATATTAGCATAAGACATTTTTCTGTAATTAAGTGTAATGAAAGGAAACTATAGAAATTTCTCATCAACAAATTAATTAAAATCTACTAAAACAGAATTTTTGTTTGGGAGAAAACATAACTATACCCCCCCTGACTTCTCTTTCTCTAAATATGTTAAGTCCAGGATTGCACAACATGGAAATAAGGGGAAACCTCCTCAAACCTTTCTGTTTCTAGAGGACAGGTTTAGAAAAAATGGAAAACTGGGAAAATAAGAGGGCTGATTCCTATTTTGATGAACCACTAATTGACAAACAACACATCTCCCTTTCTTCCACTACATTTTGGCTCTGACAAGTATAAACAGCCATTCAAAGTGGTACAGAGATGTGTAGTCATCTTCATTGTCGTCAACCTCCTTTTTTCCATTTGTGCATGGGATTGGGGTGTCACACCAACATTAGTCAATGTGACTAAATCACTTAGAGATGTTAAGCCTTTGCTAGTTAATTGCCATTTGTTAGTGGGTTAGTGCCAGATTTAAGCAAACAATATAAAGTGCATAATGGATCGCTTGGAGACAGTAAAGATCAACTGTTAATCAGACACATTGCCCTAGCCATGGCTTTGAGAGATAAAGCCCTGAATATGACCTAGATGACTTGAGTTTGATTAGTGGCCAGGGAGCTGGAAGGACTGTGGTGGGAGGCTGAGAATGAGCAGCCATTACTAGCTTGCTCCTTCTGCAAGGAAGGAGATGGTGTGACTCAATGCACCACTGACCCCAGCAGGAGTATTAGGAATGTTCCAAACAGAGGCCATTGAGTTGAGAAGTACTTACTACAAGTAAGTCAGATGATTCTCCTGAGCATGTTTGGAAGCATGCAGAAGGAGACAGGCCCTCCTAGATAGTGGCATGGTATGTATTCCAGCTACCACCACCACAGAAGGGTTAGGTATGGACCCAAACTGGTATGCAATAATTGGTCCATCCTTTAACAATAAACTCTCACTTTCAAGAGGAATAAAGAAGGACAATGAGTCTCTTGCACTGAAAAGGGAAATAATGAGCCATTGGATACCTACCCTGGATAGAGAACATATGAGTTTACATCTCATTCAGTTGTTGTTGTTGTTGTTTGTCTTTTTCCTGGTTAGAGGTCACCACAGAGGAACTCAGGTCCACTAATGCTTAGCAGTAGATTTTCATGAACGCCGAGGTGCCAGCTCGGCGTTCAACCTTCAATGAAGGTACGCCCATTTACGCATGTCTTTCGAACGCCCACCCAACTGTGGGGAGGACATGCAGACTCCACACAGAAGGCACTCCCTGCACTCCAGCCAAGAACTGAACAGGAGAACCTCTTGCTGTGAGGCAACAATGCTACCGCTGCACCACCGCGGATGTCAATTGACTAAGCTCAGGGAGAGGAGCCAATGGACTGATTAAGAGAACAAGGGTAAAAAATGTAGAAAAAATGTTAATAGATGAGAAGAGGGGGAGAAAAATAATAATGGAGATGAAAAATGGAGAAAGTTATGTATTACAATGAAACATCTGTTAGGAAGTTTCTGAAACACAAAGACACACACACACACACACACACACACACACACACACACACACACACACACACACACACACACACACACGGGCACACACACACACACACACACACATGCATGCACGCATGCACACGCACACACACACGCACACACACACACACACACACACACACACACACACACACACACACACACACACACACACACACACACACACTCACACACTCTGTATTTCATAATCAAAAACTGAAAGTTGGGAAACAAAGTCAATGGTCTTGTTAAGGTTATGGAAGAGCACATTTGTAAGTTCAATAAAATCTAAATATTGATATGTGGAGCTAATGAAAGAAAATAAGATTTGGTGCTGAACCCTACTCTCCTTCCTTCTAGTAACCATTTTGAACATGTGATTATATAATGGCCTCCCTTCAGTGCATGTTTTCCAGTGTTTCTATGCACCAAACCCTCTCTATCTTACTTTGACTATCTCTTTGTCTCAAATATTACATTGAAATGGTATCAATCAAACCATTACTGTCCAGAAAACAACATCCAAGACTGAGGTTTACCCTAATAAGGGCCCTAATAAGGGCCACGAAAGAGAGAGAGAGGCATATTAATAATGTATGTTATTTACTGTCATATCTAACATACTGTAGCTATTCAATTGTTGTGTAATAAATAGGGCAGAGTCTTCTGTAGAGGACATACACTCCCACTAGAGCTAACAAGTTCCCTGGTCATTTTCTTTATACTAGTAGTCATGGCCTTCTTTTGAGCTCCCATCCTTCTTGTCTATTCTACATTACATACTCACTGCAAAAGTCCCCCCACACACTTTAACTACCTTTCCATACATTACCGTATTTGTTCTTTACTGCAGTATAAATCTGACTGTGTTCTCCCATAACTTCCAGTGCATTCACTGTTTGTAACATGTAAATAGTGACCTTTCCCTTGCTGAAACATAAAAACAATAAACTGCAGTACTTAGTATCTCTTTATGCAGGCTTTTCTACTAACTATACCTGCACCTGGTTAACCCCCTGCTTCGAACTGTTTATGCTAACCCCCATATAATTACTATGACTCTGTAACATTGTACCTTCTGCGATTATTTGTTACCTTGCTCTTTCTCCTAACAGGTTTTCTAGTGACATTACAATTTTTACTCTTTCTACCACATACAAGTTCTTACCTTGCTCACCTCTAAGTCTACAGATCATTTTTTCTCTCCTTCTGTACTTCCTTGTCATTTCAGTTGGTGCTGCCTGCTCCAGTCACTCTTGCTTTACTCAGGCTCACTCTGCTCCCATACCCTACCCCAAATTCCGCCCAGCCCCACTATCCCATATTTTGTACCTACACAAAATACTCCTCTTCCTTTGCATAACTTCTCTTCTTCCTGTCTAAGCAACCAAACATTCTGCTACCCCTCATCTGTTACTAACACCCACAACTCAAATCTTACTATCCGTATCTCCACCCTTGAGGATCCTCCTGTGTAGTTATATCGCTCTTACATGGCACTCCTCGGCCTCCATCTCATTGTTTACACCCACTATTATCTCCTATTACACTCCTTCTCTTCGGCATTTTTATTTTTCTACTTTATATATGTTATAACCCTACAGCTGTCATCTTTCCTCTCCTTTCAGCCTTCTCTCTACTCGACATTCTTAGCATCCCATATTATATTTACCTATTCAAATTCCTGACCAATTCTTTTCATTTCCTTCTATAATGTAATTATATCTGCATAAACCATCTGTTCTCCATCTTTGCCTTCAAGACCCATGTTTCCAATACACACCAAATATGCTCCTTATCTTTCTATGCACACATCTACTCCTACTGTTATCATACCTTACATGTTATATGATACCTATTGCACCTATTTCTCAATCCCCCACCCTTACTCACACTGCCTAAGTCACTTACCAACCATTCACTATCGCTTTTAGCTTATTTTGCTTACTCACATCTTCTTTTCAGATATAAAATTCTTAACCCTTCTCTCAGCACATATAAGGTACATTTTAAATTTAATGCTAACATACCTAAACCCTCATTAGTGTTTGCATTCTGTGAGAAGATCACATTATGCATCAATGTCCACCCAATCCCAGGTCCTAACTGTTTCTCTTCTCCACCTGCTCCATCTTCTACTTGAAAAACATCCACTAAAAATTTGAAAATAATATCCATGAATATTCAAAGTATAGTAAACAAAGTCACTGAGTTTCATTCCTGGATCATTCATTACTCTACAAACATTATTATTCTTACAGAAACTTGGCTCAAACCACATATAAAAGGAATTTCTCCCCCTTGACCCTAGTATCATTTGGTCTGACAGATTAAAATAAAAAGGTGGTGCTGTAGCAATCATGTTTTCTAGGCATGTCTCTGTCTGTCCTTCTTCTATTTCTCTACCTAAATTCCTCTCTGCTGAGATCCTTGTCTCTCACTGTAAATTAAATTAGCATTAAAGACTAAGTATAACTGCCCTCAGAAAATAATATCCCTCTTCTGGAAGACATTTTACACTGGGTATCTAGTTCCATTTCTCATGAAATAGTAATACGTGGTGATGTCAATATTAACTAGCAAACCTTCACATCAGACTACCCTTCCCCTATTATCAATCTATGTGGTTTCAAACAACTCATAACTTCCCATATTCTCTTCAACAAAGCTAATAACACTAGGACTACTCTGGACTGGATCCTACTCTCAAATCCAAACCTTTACAACTCTCCAAAAATCCTCCCATACTCCCTGAGTGATCACCATCCCATCTATGTTCAGAGGGGTCCCCTTCAGAGTATCAAAATTGCAGAATATCAAACTTCTGATCATCAAGGGTCAGAGGATTAAAGTTCTGCATTATCAAACTGAAAAAAAAAAAAACTAAAACGTGAAAACGTATTATTTCCCGTTTTTTGCAGGGTGCAAGTCTCCCTGCACCCCCACACCCCCTGCTACTAAAATATCCCAACTCCGAGATCGCACTACAGCGAAGAGAATGGCACAGAACCGGAAATTTACCATTTTCTTCACTGTACTGTGATCTCAGAGTTGGCATATTTAAGTAGCAGGGGGTGTGGGGGTGCAGGGGGGCTTGCCCCCCTGCAAAAACTTACAAGCAGTGTTTTTATCTTTTTTATTTAGTCTCCTTTCATGTTCAATGTTGTAGAACATCGATCATCTCGTCCCCGATGATGTGTGGCTCGATGTTCTGCAACTTTGAGCATTTGAAGTAGACCTGTTCAGAGTCTAGCAACTCATCATATCAAACAGCACCTTTATAAAGACTGCCGTAACCTTTCAAACTTCAATTCCAAGATCTTTAACAACATCATTAGTAACATTAATTTGTCCATCCACTATTCCCTATCACTGGATACTGCTGTTCCAAAATTTAATACAATATTTCTTGACATTCTCAGTAGCCTCAGTCCTATAAGAAATCACCCAGTCACCCTGGCTATTCCCTTCTAGTAGACAATCAATTTATAAGAGAGCCATAGATTGGAAAAACCAGCAAAGATACAGATCCCAGATTCATTTACAGACCTACAAACAACTTCGCAACATGACAAAAAAAAGTTACTGCTTTTAAGAAATATTATTATTTCAACCCACAGGATAACCAAAAAACACAACCCCCTCAAATGTTGGTCCACTGTCAAGAAAATATTACATCCTGGGACTCTTAGTACCCCAACCCATGTCCAGACATATCACCCTTAAAAACTGCTTCTAAATTTAACTCCCGCTTTGTAGACTCAATAGCTACCCTCACCCAAAACTCCCTACAGAATCCTGCCACCCATGAAAAACCTCAAAGCTCTTACAATGCCAGTTTTAAGTTAAACTCTGTCTCTACTTCTTATATAAACTTTTATTGCACAACCCTGCTCACGCTCTGTAGACAATCTCCCATCTGAATATCTAACTATTCCTGCTCCCTCTATTGCCTACTCAATCTCTGTCTTGATGAGTCGATCCATTCATGAGTCATATGTCCTATTTCTCTGGAAGAAAAAATTGCATCATTCCTCTTCATAAAGGGAGAGACTTCCCTGAAATAACACACTTCAGACCAGTTGCAATCTTGTCCCCTCTTTACAATATCTTAGAAAATTTTTTTTATAAACAACTTTTACAATACTTACTCCAAGAAAATCTATTAACCTCTACCCAACATGGCTTTTGCCCAGATCACAGCACAACAATGGCCCTTGTTGCCTTTTAAAGCCAGAGATAAAAAAAAATTGTTTCTTCCCTATTTTTAGATCTCTCTAAAGCTTTTGATATAGTCTTACATACCAAACTACTCTCAAAATCTCTGCTTTAGGCTTTTCCAGTACAACAGTCACTTGGTTCTCTAGCTACCCATCTAACTGGCTACAGTCAGTTAAATGGCTCTTTACTTACTCGTCTTTTCTCCTAGTTAATACAGGTGTCCCACAAGGTTCTGTACTTGGCCCTCTCCTTTTTAACATATTTATAAATTATCTATATACATCCTCCCAACAAGATACACTTATACAATATGCAGATGACTCCACTGTCATTTGCTTGTCTAATAGTCCTTCTCAGTTACAATCTCAGCAGGCTTTCAACTCTATTAAAAATTAGGTCAGTGACAATCAGATTTTCCTAAATTCAAATAAAACAAAATTGCTCTTATTTCTCCCCAAATCCCAAACACACGTAAAATACACCTTCAAAATATCCTCTCTCAACAATACTGAAATTGAAGTTGTACCTCATACAAAGTTACTTGGTGTCATAATAGATGATCAACTGAAATTTGATCTTCATATTCGAAAGTGCATAAAAAAACAACACAAACTTGGCATGCTCTATAGATCGAAAAGATTCCTTACCAAATTCCCAGGAGTTACTCTAGCCAACACATACGTCCTACCTTCACTACTATATGCCTCACCCATTTTCTTCAACATTCAAATCATCCTAAGATTAAAATGTGAGCTCTGCTATAATAAAGTAGGTAGATTTGCCGCCAGTCATTCATACAACCCCCACCACTGCTCTGCCCTCAGATATTTAAACTGGTTTGAGTTACCTCACTGCCTCAAGTTCACCCAGCTCCTCATTGCTCATAAAATGGTATACAAATTCTCATCCTGGCAAGTAACCAGCACCTTTCTTAACCATTACCTCCCTAATCACCCTCTTCACTCATGTGAGAAACACCACCTTGAAATCCATAAACCAAAAAAATATATCGGTCACTGCCAATATTCCTACTCAGTAGCCAAGGTCTGGAACCTATTCATACATTATTAGAGCAATGCCATGTAGTCACATATTCAGACATTCTCTAACTAGATTTCTCATTAACTCCTGGCTGTGTCCATGTCTTACACGAGGCTGACACTACCTGCTAATCCTGCCTTCTCTTACTTTTTCTCCCCACTCTTCCTTCTTCCTTCCTTCTCTGTCAGTTGCTCTTCTTTTTTCCCCCTTTTCTTTCCTCCCTTCTCTTATTAGCCGAAGCAACAGTTACTTCTGCGATTGCTCCCTATTTTAACTCTATTTCCTTATCTCCCCCCCAACTGCAAAATCTGTTTCCGTTCTCTTAGTCTTTTGCCCATATTTAAAATGCTTATCATATTTAACATTGCTTATCAATATTGATTGTACTTTACTGGGTGATCAATATCCTATGATTCTTGTTTAATATTCATTGTATGATTTTCTGATCTGACTTTTATTTATCTTGTATGTCGATTCTACAATTTGTTACTGCACTTCATGTGATAATATTATGTAGTTTATTACTCGAACTATGTATGATGGAGCTTTTCTCCCCAGGTCTTCACTGAAAACGGGATTCATGCCCCATTGGACTTCATCTGTAAACAAATGCCAAATAAACAAATAAATAAATCTTTTTAATACCATATTGTTGTGGACACAGTAACCACACAGGTGGTGAGTGAAAAATGATTTAAAGATTTGCAAAGTGAGATACAGCAAAATACAAATGGCTCAACAGTGGTTGATATTATGATTTTCTTCTGACTTAGGAACAGGGGTTTTGGAGGCAGTCTTCAAAAGATCTCACAAAATATCAAGAGGGTGAGTGAGTGAGTGAGTGAGTGAGTGAGTGAGTGAGTGAGTGAGTGAGTGAGTGAGTGAGTGAGTGAGTGAGTGAGTGAGTGAGCGGTATTATAAAATACATTTTGGGATTAGGAGACCAGAGGCTTTAAGATCTTCAAGATGAAATTTATCTACAGCAAGGTATCCTTTCTCAAGTAGTTTTCTAAGAGCAAAGTTTGACTGTTTTGTAGCAATTATTCTGTAATAGAAATGTATAAAATGTTATTCAGTGATAAATATATGACTAGCAGGGTGACAGAGAGAAGAGGAAATCAAGCATTTGTCGGTATTGAACAATGGCAGCCAATGACTTTGGAATACCATGTTGTTGAATGTAAAGTATGGCCTGATAAGAAGGGCAGAAGTGTACAGCTGTGGGAATGCTGACAGTAGTCGTTCCCAAGTTAAATATGTAAGTCTGGATCTCATGGCATTATTTAAAGGGGTAACAGCAGCACTAGACAAATGCCTTACTGTGCATGACACATATCCTGACCTTGTTAAGGCATTTATTTGTCACTGTCCCTCTTAAAATAATATTGAGCAATTAAAAGCTTTACTTGTGATCCACATGTAGTTCAATGAGAAAACTCTGATTAAGCAATAGGCTGTACCAAGTCAGAGTGTATTACTTGTTTATCTTGACAGGATTATCAGCAATGTTCCATAGGGAGTCTGTACTAGAGACACTTTTTGGGCTATTCTTTTAATATACAAAAGAGGGCAATAGGCTCTGGATAACAAAATATGGCAATGGTTACAATCAGGGTGAGGTAATCATTTAAATAAAAGATACCAATGTGCTTTATGATGGTCTACCTAATATATACATTTTGTAGAAACTATAAGCTTACCTTTGTATTAATAGTATCAGTGGCTACAAAAAGTAGTGCACTTGCTTTTGGTTCAGAAGGCTATGAGTTCTATTCCCATAACAAGTAGATGAATTGCTGATACTGTAGTACAGCATAAGGGTGGTACTGCACTCCTGGGTTTGCTGTCCTTCTGATAAGATGTTAAACCAAAGCCCCATCTACTTCGGTTGGTGGTAGCTTAGATGGATGTAAAAGATCCCACAGCACCTATCAAAAAGAGTATTGCAAATATATTTTCACAACATACATCATACATGATACAGAAAATCAACAGTTATATGTAGTGCAAAGATAACAAATGAATTCTACATGTTAATAATAAAAGGAAAAGATAGACAAAAAAGAAAAAAAAAACAGTCAAGTAATAATCTCCCACTTCTTCTGCCACAACCATTTCTTCAGCTTCCCCGTTATCAAAGAGTAATCTCACAGTTTGTTATATAATAATTCATGACAGTGAGTTACCACAATATCCAAGCTGCACTAGCTATTATTTTATTATAAATATTCATCATATGAGCACTCCAATTGTCATAAAAACTCACATTGATAATGTATTGTAACAGAAGATACTCCTACAAGCTTATAATAAAGTAACACTTGAGTCCAGAAAATATGAACTCTTGGAAAGTACAATAAAGTTTTTTCCATAGATTCTTTACAGGAGCACATATTGCAGAGCCTATCCTCCTTAATCTTATTATTACTAGAATGCTTTTTATTGAAATTGGCTTTGTGGCTCTGTCCCTCTGTGGTTCTGTCATGCTCTCGCAAGACAGCAGAAAAAACGTTGAGCTTCTTATCGGCGAGGGACACACAAACAAAGACATGACAGAACCACAGAGGGACAGAGTGGGATGCACACACACACACACACACACACACACACACACACACACACACACACACACACACACACACACACACACACACTATTGCAACTGCCTACATCATTTCCTGCACACACACACACACACACACACACACACACACACACACACACACACACACACACACACACACACACACACACACTCTTGCACCTCTCTACTTACACAATAAATGTTGAGGAATACACACAGGTAAGATCCTGGGCTATATATATACATATATATATATATATATATATATATATATATATATATATATATATATATAAATATATATAAATATATATATATGTATATATATATATATCTTATATATCTCGCTCTCTCTCTCTGTATATATTTATATATATATATATATATCTATATATATATATATGTATATATATATATATATATATATATATATATATATATATATATATATATATATATATAAAATACATATATGGATTCACTTTATATCCTCAAAATACTGAAATATCGAAATTCAGTATGTCGAGGCTATAAAGTGGAAACCTAAAAAGAACAAAAAACTCGCATACCGAAGATTTTGAATTACCGCTTCTGGTGTACCCAAACACATACCTTCCTCCCCACACACAAACACAAGCTCTGTCTGACATACCCGCCATGTGGGGGGCTGCACCACCCACCCCCCTACTTTTCTAACTCCAAGTTTGCACTACATACAAAAACACACAAAACACCACCACACAAGCTACATTTTCCTCACACCCACAAATCATAGTAACAAAACACACACCACAGCCTCTATCCAAAACCCTTAACACATAAACACTTACTTGAATCCATAAACACAGCAAAACAACAGAAGCGCTAATTCAAAATGTCCGGTATGCGAGATTTTGAATTTCGCGCTTCTGAGTTTTCTTTTTTTTCAGGTTTCCACTGTACGGGCTCGAAATACTGAAATTCGATATTTCAGTATTTTGAGCTTCTAAAGTGAATCCTATATATATATATATATATATATCTATCTATATATATATATATATATATATATATATATATATATATATATCAATAGATATATAGATAGATAGATATAGCTATCTATCTATATATATATATATATATATATATATATATATATATATAAAATGTATCTACTTTCCATCCCTGAACTAAACTTTGAGCTCACAACAAACAAGGATTGGATACCCCTTCATGGTGTCTATCGCTATTGCTCTGTATGGGTATGAGCTGGTAAAAATATCATGCTTGTTTAGTCACTAATACTGTACATCTACTCATAATTACTCCACTGTGCATCTCAGACAGAGATATGGAAATAAAAAATTCCGCAATATGGAAACATCCAATTCATTCAGAAAGCTCTGTCCCTCTATGGTTCTGTCACACTCTCACGAGACAGTGGAAAAAGCACTGAGCTTCTCATCGGCAAGGGACACACCCTCAAAGAAGTGACAGAACCACAGAGGGACAGAGCAGGATGTACAGACACCCTCCCCCTCATCTCCTTACATCATTTCCTAGACACACACCACAAAGACACACAGACACACACACACACACACACACACACACACACACACAAAATCTCACATCTCCCTACTTACAGGATAAATAACACACACACACACACACACACACACACACACACACACACACACAAAATCTCACATCTATATCTATATATATATATATATATATATATCTATATATATATATATATATATATATATATATATATATGGGTCTACTTCACATGGTCGACAGGCCATATGATTGCCATCCATTTGGTCGACAGTTCATTTGGTCGACAAGCGTGTTATGTGGGGGGCTTTGCTCCCCCCCAATATATATGTGTATATAGTATATATACACACACATACACTCTCCTATCTCCCTACATCATTTCCTCCACACACACGTGCGCATGCATACACACACAGACACACACACACACACACACACACACACACACACACACACACACATACATGCATAATATATATATATATATATATATATATATATATATATATATATATATATATATATATATATATATATATATATATATATATATATATATATATACATACACACATACACACACACACACACACACACACAAATGCACTTCCCAGCACTATGATGTCTTTCACGTTTGCCCACAGAGTTGCACTGATCACTGTACAGATGTATGGCATTACTATGATAAGTTCCCCCCCAAACCTCACTGTTATTTATATCCCTCTGCCTCCTACGGCAGTATAGCATTCAGTTTATCTTATCTCATTTGATGACCTCATCATACGTAAGGAATCCTATCCCTGACTCTTTGGCACCCATATTCCCTTCGTTTCAGTGACATTAGAAATTTAAATATGTATATGCCTGGCTTTATATTATTTAAAAAGAAGCCATTTTCACCTAACAGTCTCATTCCCTGGTTTCCAGCAAGTGATGATTCCTATGCCAACACCTCCATACCAGTGGCGGCTGGTGACTTCAAATCAAAGGGGGGCTGCAGGAGACAGCTGAATGGGTGGGGTCAAGGGGAAGGGGTGCAGCCAACTAGAAAGGGGAGGGGCTATGCTCAAAACCACAAAAACTAACTTTAATTAAATACGCTGCCCTGGGTGCCAAAGCATCATTATGAGAGTCCAATCAAGACAAAAATAAATGTAGAAGAATAAAAATATTTCAATGCATTGGCTGCATGATAGCTTACTTAATCTCTAGATGGAAACAAAAGCTTGTGAGGCATGAAAAAATAAATTACTTTTTAGATACATTACTGGAATGCCATTCAAAATCAAGTATAAGAAAAACAAGCAGCACTCGACTCAAACCACTTCTCCTTGCACTGCAGTTCTAATTATAATTTATATTCAGCTTTATTAAAGTACCAAGTAACATGCTGAAAGTAGAAATCTCTGTGATGCCCCCACTTGTAAAAATGTTTCTTATCCAAAAAAGACCTGCTGCCTGACAACTATCTACTTGTTTCATGGGGAAAACATGATCGAAGTAAAAAATGAAAAGCAAACAAGAAACAAGCTCAATATACATTGCTTAAAGGATTACTGTACAGGTTATGGACCACACATGATTGTCATTCAGTTTAGTTTACGGGTAACGCCTGTAGAGATGACTGGAAGTCTCCAACAAATGTGAGCTTTTTAAAAAAATGTAATCCTGTCCTTCAATACCCAAGGCTTATACATTATCTAGTTAAGTATTCTCTGCATGGCAACAACAGAAAGGCTTTCAATGTTGGCAATTCTTTAACAGTATGCTTATTAAAGCTTACTTGCATCTTACAATCTCAGACAAGCTTACCTTATGGTCATTAAAGCATTGCTACTTAAACACAGAGCAACAGGCACTTTCTGAGTAATAAGCATAAATCAACAGTACAAAAATATGACAGAAACCAGACTATTCTGCAACATCAAGGACAGATGAAAAGCCACTGTAGTACTAGTGTCTACCTTGGATGGGGGGACACACTGCACATTTACACTGCATAACTATTCCTTGCCTTGCTTGGACACATCCAGAGTCACTACATGGGGGAGTGGGGTGCAACAAGTATGTCACAATTTGAAATGTCTCTGGCTGACTGTGATGGCCCTGACACATTTGTCATACCTCTCAACCTCAGAGCAAGAAATCTGGACAAAGCCATACACAGAAATGGGACAAAGGCCCAAAAATAAGGACATTTTTTTAAATATTGCTCTAATAAACTTAGAAAGATAATAGAATAGGTTTTACATTAGTATGAATTTTCTGAAGGGTATAAAATCTGAAACTCAAATGTCTGTCATTATTTTCTAACTTCAGTCTTTAATGATTTGCCACTAATTTGCCAAAAACACAATTTTATGAAAAATGGACCAAAAATGTGATGCAAAAATATAAAATAGCCACACAATACAGCTGGGAACCTGTCAAAGAAGGGACACTTTAATATTAGTACTGCTAACTTGAGCAGCTGACAAAATAAAAGAATCTACATGCAATTCAAGTAATCTATAACTTTGATTATTACAGTTATTTCTTAATTGTAAACCCTCCATGTTTTCTTCCAAAATTGCTATTTTGTGGAGGGATTATTAGGGGGAAGAGCAACATTTTGAGCCAAAATCGGGAATAGTTGAGAGGTTGGCTATGCCTAATTCTATAAAGCAATTTATTTGCATGTACCTCTCAACCTGTTAATGCAGTAAATCTGAACAAGGCCAAATATATTGGGGGAACATATAAATAGTACTAAAAATTGCTCTTGTATAAATTGAGACAGTTGATAGAATAACAGGTCTTACTTTAGCATGCATTTTCTGAAGGTTATGAAGTCTGAAACTCAGTGTATCATTATTTAGTGACTTAATTCCTAAATGATTTGCCAGAAAACTACAAATTTTATGAAGAACAAACCAAAAATAAGAAGCAAAAATCTATTCATTCTTTAAAAATCTAGACAGTTGGGAGGTATAGTTCAGCTGGGCCTGTCTGAGTTTGCTGCCCTTCCCACCTCACAAAATCATGGTTGAATGGAGCCTCTGCAGCCATTCCAATGATCCATTACTTGGTGAATTCACTCCATTTACCATAAACACTAATGTGCATACTGCTTTACTTCTATGATGAGTTGGACTTCATTTGAAAGTCTTATTTTGTATTTTACAGCACAAACACTAAGACATCTGCTAAACAAAGCAATGCAGTCTCACAATGAAAACAGACTTAGCATTAAAACTTCTCTACCCTTGAAACTCACATTCATTGAAACAGCATTGAAACCCACATTCAAAGAAAATACATTTTGCAAGTGGCAGATAAAGATTAAGTTTGGGCTGTTTTCAAATCATAGGCCCCATGCATATGAAACATACATGTGCTCTTTGATACACCTTCCTCATTGTACTAAATTATATTCCTTGTACAATACAGTACAGTTGTTATAGGGTGTTTTAAATTTGTTTTGAACATTTTTCCAGTAAGCAATGAAACAAAACGCATGCACCCATAATGACAAAACTGCCCAGTTCAGAACATTTCCATCATAAAAGTCTACTCAGACTTCCACAGTCCACCATTATTAGTAAATATGCACAATTCTACAGTCCACCATTATCAGTAAATATGCACAATTCTACAGTCCACCATTATCAGTAAATATGCACAATTCTACAGTCCATTATCAGTAAATATGCACAATTCTACAGTCCATTATCAGTAAATATGCACAATCTCTGAAGAAGTAAAAGTCATCTAAATAATTCCACATTAAAGAAATCTGTAACTAATGAAGAGGTTGCTGCTAGCAAACACCTTTATATTTCATGGTTTCATCGAAAAATAAAGTGTCTGTTGCCCCTCAGGAATAAATTGCCTATATTACATTAAAAAATGATAAACTAGTAATATTGCAAGAGGAAATGGATGGCAAACTGATAACAGACTCATAGTTAGTATCTTCACCAAGGAGAACATTCTCAGTACGGCAGCATCCACCCCTTGTGGGAGTAGAATCCATAGCCTTCTGCATCAAAAGCAAGTACACAACCTGTTGTGCTATTAACAAGGCAAGCCAACTTCACTTAAGCAACACTAAACTTCTGTTCCCCTGCAGCTCTCAGCTTCTTGTAAAATCTACTCAATACTCAACTGCATCTCAACTTCGCAGCACAAGAAAACTGTAAAAAGCCAAAATTTATTGGGGGGGGGGTCAAAAGCCCAAAAACCAGGGACACATTAAACATTGCTTGTATAATATTGGAAAGTTGCTAGAATAAAATGCTGTGTTATCACCATACATTTTACTGCCAAGGTCCCTGTGCAAAACAGTCAGAGCAACATACCACTATGCCAAATCAGCTGCTTTGTGAAAGAGAAATGCTGCTTTACCACCATACATTTTACTGCCAAGGTCCCTGTGCAAAACAGTCAGAGCAACATACCACTACGCCAAATCAGCTGCTTTGTAAAAGAGAGGAAGACTGAAACTTAAATGGCTATCATTTAGTGAATTCAGTTCTCACCATAGCTGTCAACCTCTTAGTACAAAACACCTGGACAAACCCAGTAATGAGGGAATACATCCCTCAAACATATTCAGTGAATTCAGTTCTTGCCATAGCTGTCAACCTTAGCACAAAAAAACTGGACAAAGCCAATAATGGGGGAATACAGTCCCAAAAATAGGGACAAATTTTAAATATTCATCTTATAAACTTAGAAAATTGCTAGAATAAAAGGTTGTGTTACTATGTATTTTCTGAAGAACATGAAGTCTGAAATTCAAATGTCTGTCAATTTTACTTCTGACAGAACAAAAACAATTTTCAGCAGAGGCCCAGGGAGAAATGCTGCAGTCACATCTTTGTAAAATGGCAGGGCACCAGAGCAAATCCACACAAACACAGGGAGGAGATGCAGACTCCACACAGAAGGCACCCCAGCCAAGAATCAAACCAGAAAAACCTATAGCTGTGAGGCAACAATACTACCACTGCACCATCAAATATGTAAGGAGTTAAACATTCAGAAACCTGAAGTCTGAAATTCAAATGCCTGTCAATTTTATTTAACATTTGTTAATCAGGACAGTCTGACTTGGAACAAAAAAACAATTTTCAGCAGAGGCCCAGGAAGAAATAATGCAGACATGTCTTTGTAATATAGGCGGACACAAAAGCAGACCCACACAAACACAGGGAGAAGATACAGACCCCACAAAGAAGGCACCCCAGCCAAGAATCAAACCTGAGAACCTGTAGCTGGGAGGCAACAATGCTACCACTGCACCATCAAATATCAAGCATTGCAGCAATTACAAACCACAGATATTATGAGGAACAGATCAGATCAAATATGAGGCAAAAATCTGCAATTTTTTTTACAAATGGTGGTGGGTAGGGAATTCAGGTCTTTAACACCTGCATACAAGGTACAGGGTTCAAGTCTGAGGTATTCCCTACCACACCACCATGAGTCTAACCACCAGTATATTGCACCTGGGGCACACACACACAAAACATTGCTCAGCTGTCCCTGATTCTGGTTCAAAATATACACTTACTCATAGTCAAAAGGCCAAGAATTGATCTATCCCTCTCAGTCCCTATTAAAACCAAAGATTTGTGGAGAAAAGGTGCATTACTTACATTTAATAAATAATGATGATCACTATTAGGATTACATACTTTTACTTCAGTAAGTGCATGATGTTAATTCACACTCTCTTATTCACTGAGCTTTTCAGGTATATCTTAAAAAGTGTACCTATTTGTCCTTGACTGAAGAGCAGCTCTTACAGTCCTTTTCGGCACCATGCCAAGCATATCTCTTAAAATAAATAAATAAAACTTATAAATAAATAAATAAATAAATAAATGAATAATATTTCTGTGCAAAAAGTACAAGTCCCCATCTACTCCCCCCTTCTTAGTCACAGAAGAAGCCCTCAGTGCTTCGTACATCAGCCCAGTCAACCTCTTCTAAAGTGGCATTTCAGCACTTCAGAAGTACAAGAATTTATTTTGTTGACACAACTGACGTTGGTTTTCAAATTAGCTGCACTGAATAAGCCCGTGTATTTTTTTTTTTTGTACACAGAGTGCAGAACTCCATTCTTTGTCTATATTTTTAACTTAAAAATTATATAATAAAAAGTGAATAAAATATTTATTTGAGCTGTGTTTTGCTGGAGGGGCTACAGCCCAGCAGACAGTACACACAAATCACCCCTGATTGGGTATTTGTTCAGTGATCTTATGTGACTGTTACCTACAATAAACAAACAACCCCCACCACCCTTTCTGTTTGCTTAAGTGATATAGTAGGACTCAAGCAACCTGGGCAGGATGAGTGCTTTCACATATTTTGATCTAACTATAATCTCCTTCAAGCTGTACATTCTCCAGGATGGGGGTTAAGTATACTGCATTTGTTGGGTTGTTTGTATTCCACCTTTTTGCTTATTGGATAGTTCTAAGTCAACCATTCTAAGTGACTTTGTACTGTTCTATTTCTCTGCAAATAAAATTGTAAACAGAAACGTATATGGGGATGGCTTATTTCAGAAAACCTTGCAATATTCACAACCAGGTCCTCATATGGCTTGACAAATACACTGTGAATAAGTTTTCTACAATCTTATAAATGGTGCATTTATATGTCACTAATACACACACACACACACACACGCACACACACACACACACACACACACACACACACACACACACACACACACACACACACACACACACACACACACATATACACACACACACACACACACACACACACACACACACACACACACACACACACATGCACGCACACACACACCCCTGTAGTAGCAAATCCCTGTCCCCACACACTTACCTGTAGTAGATCTCCACCATAAATCCCTGTCCACATACATCCGAAAACCCGCGCAAATCTACACCAGACCCTGCCCGTCGCGAGATCTTCCCCCAGACCCTACCCGTCGCGAGATCTTCCCCCGACGAGACTGCAGCAAACTCCAGACTGCTGACGTTGCAGTCCGATCCCGACGCATTTTCCCAGCGAGTTCCAGGACAGTCTTTGCAGTTTAAAACTGCATAGACTTCTGGGAGCTCCGTTCTTCATGTTTCCCAGTCAGGACTGCTGCTGAGACAATCTGCGCATGCTCCAGACTGTCAGCAGCAGTCTGGACTAGTGCACATGCGCGAAGTCCACGATTTTAAAATTTTTTTTTTCTTTTCTTTTTCTTTCTTTTTCTTTTTATTTCTTTACTTTACAGTTGAGGGGCCTGCAGTCCAGCAGTCCAATAGCACGGGCCACCCCTGCTCCATACTGAGTCACATGAACAGACCTCTCTGCAAGTCACCTGACAAGAGTGAACAGCGCCAGAGGAAGAAAAACAAGCAAATGTGGCTTATAGTGTTGTAATATGCCTGTGTAGGTATGAGAAGTAACAAAATGCATAAATCTAGATAAATACAGAATTGCTGTTATATTAAAAAACCTAAAAAGCAAAAAATAAAATTGTAAGTAAAAAACAGATATTTTTAATAATGAATGCTTTTTAGTCCGTTATTCTAAAAAGTATAAAATAAGGAAAATGAGTGAAAACTTTGCAAAAGAAACACAGACAAGCTGATTTCAGAAAAGCATTTGAGGTTGGTTTTGCTGACTCTGGTAATGAGGTACCAGAGGAATTAGCAGGAATCACCAAAACCAACCTTGAATGCTTTTCTGAAATCAGCTTGTCTGTGTTTCTTTTGTAAATTTTTCACTCTTCTTCCTTATTTTTTTTACTTTTTAGAGTGACTGAATAAAAAGCATTCTTTATTAAAAAAAATATTTTATTTTAAATTATATTTTTATATGCCATCAAGCCTTTAACAGGAAATCTACCTAATATTAATCTCCATAAAAAAATCTTGCAATTCTAATGTAGTGGAAAAGTGTCATTGTTTGGCAGATAATGCTGATAACAAAGACTGAGATAACTCAATCCAAGGTCTAATATAATAGTATCAATCCATTATAAAGGCAGTTTACAACCTCATATTTTGTATAAACTGAGGTAAAGGCAACCGCCATAAAATATATTTTTGCACATATTCATTATCAAGGCATGATGGCAAACATCTTATAGGTTTATAGGTGTGTACTAGGCTAAAAACCACTAGGGCCATCTTTAGCCTAGACTAGTATCCCAAATCTCTGATAGGTTTAGGTACCTTTGTTAAGTGTAATCAGGGGCTTGAGAGATGAAACCTTGACAAGCAGGGGACTAAGAGATTAACAATTTACAGGCTGAAGGTGTCCATTAAAGACATAGACGCCAAACCAGGGATGAATTTCCTAGTCCCCATCCAATTGTCTAAGTTACACTTGAATTGGGTTTGAGAAAAATTCTGCTTCACATAGGCGGGGAGTTTGTTCAACAGAAGAGGTAGGCTATGGGATACATACTTGTCTCTCCAGTAGGTCCTATTTATATCACAGGCATGTTTTAAGTCTTTAGAATGGGTAATTCTGGTGCTATTTGTATTGCAAATATGCAGGAGGTCCATCAGGGTGAGGTCTTACAATGCCTTGTGTGCCAGGCACAGATCTCCATTCAACAACCTGTAGGAGACAGAATTCAAGGATGGGGCATTGAGGTGGTCTGCAAAGGACATGTTACTTACACCCTGTATTCTTTTATATTGAGGACCCTCTGTGGACGTTCCAGTTGTTGGATGTGCCTGGTTAGGTACATACTAACAGGGGTATTGTACTCAGTGATAGGCCTGATGAATGATGAATACAGTGGAACAATAACCTCCTTGGACCTAGATGCCATACCTTTGTTTATAAGTTGCACAACAGAGAATGATTTTCTCACTACTGTAGACATGTTATGATCAAAGGCTAGATTACTGTCTATGTGGTTGCACAAGTACCTAACTACTGTGTTTACTCTTAGGGGAGTGCTGTAAATATGATAGTTATCAGGGTTGGATGCCTTCCCAAAGGATACTATTATGCATTTCTTGGCATTTAATTTTAGCCCATGGCTCTGACACAAGTTATTTGTTCTGGGTCAGCCCTTCCTGGAGAACATTAGTGCTGGTAGGGGATTCTATGACTGTTCCTAATTTGCAATCATCTGCAAATTTGGTCAGCCAAAGGCCCTTGCCATTGGCCTTGACTGCAGAGAAGTAAATGCCAAAAAGGAGCAGTCCCAGGGATGATCCTTGAGGGACTGTGCATGTGACTGGCCTCTTTGTATAGGTGGACTCCCCAGTTCTAACTTCCTGGATGTTGTCTGTGAGCCAGCTGGCTCTCCACCAGGTGACATAAGGTTATAAACCTAAACTCTTGAGCTTGTCAACAATGCCTGAGTCAGGTAGTGTGTCAAATGCCTTGGCCAGGTCAAGGTAGGCAGTATGAACCATTTCGCCCTCATCTATTGCTTTGGTGACCTTCTCAAAGAAGTCAATCAGGTTGCGTAGGCATGACCTGCCCTTTGCAAAACTGAGTTAGGTTGGCTTCAGTGTCTCGAGGTTTCTGTATGTCATTATTGATCATTTCTGTAATAATTCTTTCCATGGCTTTGTGTATGAGACTAGTGAGACTTACGGGTCTGTAGCTTCTTGGGTCTGTAGATGGCCTACCTTTGTGTAGAGGGATGAGGTTTGCTGTTCTCCAATCATTAGGCATGAAGTCTGTTTGGAAGCTATAGTTAAATAGCAATTCCAGAGGGACTGATAGGTCATGTTTTGTGCTAGCTAGAGGGCTGCCTGTGATATTGTCTGGGTCCATCAATGCTGTACTCTTGGCCTTAGAGACAGCATTGGGAAGGTGTTCCTTAGTGATAGGAAGGGGAGTTATAGTTCATGGTATTTCCTGAGGGGAAGTTGGAAGGAATGAATTTGTCTGTCAGTAGGATTGCTATACTTGTGGCTCAGTATATGTAGCTCCATTAACAATGAGCTCTGAACACAATTGTGTATTGCCTTTGAGGTTGTGGACATAGCTAAAGAATGCCTTGTGGTTGTTCTTAGCCTGGGAGGCCAAATTTACCTCAATTCTGTCTTTGGTAGAGTTTATTTTTTCTCTGAATTATTTGTTTAGTTTGATGAGAGTACCATTATCTTGTTGGGTGCTACATCTCCTCATTTTTTCCATGGTTTTCTGTTATAGAGCCTCTTGATGTTGTGATTCCACCAGGGTGGCTTGTTTTTTGAGTTAGTTCTGCACTTGTTCCTAGTGGGTACAGCTGCCTCTATGCAGCTGTTAACATGCTTGTATAGGGTTTCTGTGAACACTTCCTTGTAGGCAGCTGTGTTCTCAGGGTTTATGGGAGCTTCAAATTTTGGCAGGTTATAACTTAATAGTAGGAAGTTAGCCTTCTTAGAATAGTTCCTGAACATTCCAGGGTTAGCTAGGCTTCCGAGTTTTATTTTTACTTCAAAGGAGACCATTTTGTGGTCTGACCTTACTAGAGAGGATATTACACTAGGGGGTATGCAGCACTCACCAATACTAGTAAGAACCAGATCCAGGATGTTTGCACTCCTGGTCAGTGTATTGACAATCTGGTACAGCGCGTTTGTGTTTACAAAATCCAGGAATCCCTGTGCCTGCATGTTTGTTGTTGTGTATGATTGTCAGCTAATAGTAGGGTAATTAAAGTCACCCATGAATATGGTACTGGCTTGTATGGTGAATGCTTCCAATTAGCTTAAATATATGTTATGGGTTTCCTGGGTCATAGAGGGAGACCTATAGCTTGCAAGGAAGTGGTGTATAATTTTACTTATGGTGATTTGAACATGAAGAAGCTCAAGTGTGTATTCCTGTTTTACTAGCCTTGAGGTATGTTTATCAAGACACCCCCACCTTTAGTCCCTGTCTGTGTAGTAGCTGGTTTAAATGTGTAGAAGGTATTATAGCCTTGCACTACTAATGTGCTTTAAGCCATGTCTCAGTAACTGCACAGATATCAGCATTCTCTAGGGTAAGGAGAGCTTGTAGGGAGTGGAGTTTTTGCTTAGAATCCTAGCATTGAACAGTAACACCTTTCAATTTTGTTGGCTTTGATATGCTATGTCAGAAGTACTTTTAGATTGGCATTGACTAAAAAAGGCACTATGGGGATGACAATGTTGCAGCTAATATTCAAAAGCTTAGCATGCAGGGCATTGTCAGACCCCATTCTGATGGCCCTATTGCATATCCACAAAACAAACAGCACCAGAGTTACCCATTCTAAAGACTTAAACCTTGCCTGTGATGTAAATAGGATCTGCTGACAAGATAGGTATGCATCTCAGAGACTACCCCATCTATGGAACAGGCTCTCCATCCATGTGAAGCAGAGCTCCTCCCTAACCCAATTCAAATGCAACTTGGACAATTGGATAGGAAACCAGAAATTCATCCCTGGTTTGTCACCTATGTCTCTAATGGACACAGGTGACCTGTAAATGGTTCATCTCCCAGGCCCATGCTTACACTTATCAAGGGTATCAGAACCTGTCAGAGATAAGGGATGCTTGGCTAGGCTTAAAACAGCCCTTGTGGTTGTTAGCCTAGTAAACACCTATGAACCTAGCAGAGAGAGATGCAGACCTTCTCTGGCAAAGCAACATGATTTGTTGACCATCTCCTTCCATACTGACAAATATTGCTTCTCACTTAGGATGAGATTAGAAACTAAGCCCGTTATTAAAGCTGGTCATCTTCAGTTCATATAGTGGCATAGTTCTTGGTTAAGGTACAATACTGCTTAGTGCTAGGCTCACACCACCCTGGGACACTTATTCTGAGCGTTCTTTTCATATAGTCTAGGGACGTGCATCTCATGTCATTTACACTCATATGGACTATGAGTGAGTCATACTGGCCTGAGTGCATGCATAATGTGGTGGATCCTGGCTCCTGATAAGCAAATGACTGTGACTTTCTCCTTACTCAGTCTGGTGAGGGGGACAGACATCAGTGTGTCTTACAATGGAGTCTCCAATGACCAGAGTGTTTGTTTAGAGGCTTGTCTTATGAGTTTAGAAGTAGAGGCTCCATGAGATGTGTTGATGTAGGGTGTTATTTTGAAAGAGTGCATTTAAGACTGCTGTGGGTATTTGTTATGTGCTCTTCATCTAAGAGGTATTTGGGGCTTAGGAAGGTTACATTTAAGTGCTTTAAAAAATGGTGGTGCCCTGTGTGGCTGCGGTTGTGTCAGCTCATTCTAGAGATATGCATATTTTGTCTTCTGTTGTGCAGAAAATCTTAAAAAAAATCAGTTTCTGCACTTCCAGGTGAAGATACAATAACTTATAGTAGACAGAAGTTACTAGAAATGAAACAGTTGACATCTACATGTTACTGGTTGGATGCCTTGAAGTCTGCAGAGTATCTGTGGCCTACACTTGCACAGAACTACAACAACTGGGTATTTTAACACTTTACAGTCTAAAGTGCCTGAGACTGGCAGAACAGGTTTCTAGAATATGCTGGACAAGAAAAAAGAGAAAGAGATGTCAGAGAACAAAGAAAAGAGGTTGCAGAGCAGGTACTGATGTAAAGTTTAAAGCAAACCCCCTACAGGCCTGTACTACTAACTATACTGCTAGCTAATGTGAGATCACTGGATAGCAAGATGGACTACTTGAGACTGGAACTCTCTAACAAGAACAAGGTGAGAAATACTTGTTTATTTTTGATTACTGAGTTGTGGCTATGTGACAAGATAAATGATAGTGCAGTAAACTTAAGAGAATTTTAAACAATTTCATGCTAACAGAAAACATGCACTGTGTGGAAAGGCCAGGGGGGTGGAATCTGCATCTATGATAATAAAAGATTGTGCAGCAACTGTGAAATCACCCAGTGCTCAGGATCAATGGTGAGAGCATTGAGTACGAAATTCCTGGCTGTACACATATCAGAGGATCTCTTGTGGTCGGGAAACACCAGCCAACTGGTCAAGAAAGTGCACCAATGCCTCCACTTTTTAAGAAGGCTGAAAAAAGCTAAGCTTCCTACTCATATTCTCTCCACCTTCTACAGAGGTGCAATAGAGAGCATCCTCACCTGCAACTTCACAGTGTAGTTCGGAAGCTGCACAGTTACAGAAAGGAAGGTGCTACAAAGAGTGGTGAGGGTTGCAGAAAAGGTAACAGGTTCCAGTCTTCCATCGATATGGCATCTTTATTCTGCAAAAAAGTAGTATCCAAAAGGCCACCAAAATAATATAGGACAACATGCATCCTGCGCATAATCTGTTTAAGCATCTGGCATCAAGGCAGGAGATATTGCAGCATCTGCTGCAGGACTACAAGATTCAGTAACAGTTTCTATTCTACAGTAATTAGACTTCTGAACTCGAGCACTAGTCTCAGGGATCTGGACCCATAATAAGTCAATTTTTATTTATTTGTGCAATATATACTTACATATATTCCAAGTAAGTGCAATATTTATTTATTATATCCATAGTCAGTATTATTTAACTCACTCAAGTGCAATATTAGACAAATAACTTAGACATTTCAATCTATAGTTTGTTTTGTATTACTTTAAATAGTGTAGTTAATTTAACTCAGGGGAGGGTATTCTTTTCATATGTGAGTGCTGGTAAATGTCTCTGCTCTTTCTTGTGTGTATTGGGAGTAGTATTGTATTTCTTAGTTATGTTTATTCCTCTACTTGTATGTGTTGTTTCACTTCCTTTGTAATCTCAAGAATTGAGCTGATGCGTGAAATGTCTTTTAGGCTACACGTGTGTAGTTCTTTGAAGTTTACTTTGATTTTGACTTTGTCAAATATGACATGTGCCAGTCTATGTGCCTGGTTTGTACTGTGTGTGATGGCTGCAGCATATGTAATACTGACAACCTGACTGACATTAGGAGTGCTTTTATGTGAGAGCTTTGCCTCCAGTGACATTGTGTAAATAGATCTCTCACAAACCAAATCAGTCTGTTTGAGAATCAACTGGTTGTCAGTTACGTGGCAATTTCTACATTTCCACAGGATTCCCATATCCACCAAGCTGGTAACAGAGATAGTGGGAAAGTTCATATCAATGGCAACAGCCCTTTTTTATTGAATAGACTATTGCAGTGAGAATATAAACTAATGGCACGAGTATCTGGTTTTTCAAATGTGGTGGCAGTGCTTGTCACTGCAAACTAGTTGTCCTGTGTGCAGGTAGGTATTGGTAAAATTTCAAGAGTGCTTTTACACGAAAAATGCCAACTCATGGTGTCTGCATCTATACAGGACACTGCCAAATATTTGAGAGAAAAGTATTAAAGTAGCTCTGATGATTTATGGATGAAGTATTTAGGGAGATATTCTGAAGTTAGTTTAGACAGCAGCTAATTAAGCAGTGACTACTGAAAAGAAAGAATTAGCTTTGTCAGGAAAGATGCAAAGAGTACAGTCATCTGATTGGTCAGTATCTGGCTATTACTAGTCCTAGTTTCACCACCACTTCTTGCTACTGGGAGATAATGTCTGTTTGCTTCTTCTCTCACCAGAAGCAAAACAGTAGCACCAATCTCAAGATGAAAAGCAGGCCACAGGCTCATTGGTGATCAACAGTCTTGTCCCAGATGATTCAAGGGTCTGTAGGTTTGTTGTAGTCTTTTCCTGGTAGGGCCTTGATTAGCAAGAAGACCAACTAAGAAGCTACCTCACAGACATTCACTGCCCAATCATAGACAGTCTGGAATCAATGTTGTCTGCTCTTTCTCTAACCGGGAGCAAAATATAAATGCAAGTTCCAAACTGGCACCTTTGAAATAGTTATCCAGCCTTCTGGAGATCAGCAGTCTCCTGGAAATAATATTTCTATGTTCCTTCTCTCACCAGGAGCAAAACAGAAGCACTAATCCCAAGATGACTACTGAGAATCAGAATATGGGCTCTTCAATAATTGTTGGTTTTGGACTACATGTTGCAGATTTAAAGGTAAAATGGAAAAATTGGTTAATATCCTAAGAGCTGCAGTGTGCACTAAGCACTTACATATGAAAGAGAGGGTAACTTAAGATTTAACTGTCTAAGTGGAGAGCCACTTATTTTAAAAGAGCAAGATAGATTGGAAGGGGGTGGGCACTTTGTATTCTGGTTCCGTAGAATACAGTGGGAGGGCCAATAAATTTAAATAACTGAAAGGGAGTGACGTCACAAAATTATAATTTTGTGCTTACTGACATAGCCAATGAAAGAAGACAGGGAAGGGAATAACTAGAGGGACAGTTGGGTTTAAATATACAACAACACCAGGGTGGGAGACTGGGAAAATGGAAGATTTAATTTCTGTGAGACTCTGAAGAGATGCAGATCTTGTCTCTTTCCTAGTTTAAATATTTTTAGTACAATTCTGAAGCATTATGAAGTTTTCAAGATATTATGGTGTTTTATATTTTTGTCATTCCTTCCATGTTTTTTTCTCTATCCTGCTTTACCGTTCTAGTCTTTTTGGATAGGTAAATTGCATTATTTATGTTTAGTTTCTTTATTATTCTTGTGGAATTATTATGGATAACCAATGTAGGATGTCTTCTAGTATAGCTATATTGTCGCCAGGAGGAAGGTGAAGAACAGTAATACATATTTGTTTACAACTATATAATTTCAGAAAAGTAATAAGAAACTCTAATGAGTTGAATTTTGGTATTGGTTTCTTGTAAGGGAAAATGTGGTAGTCGTTGTGCAATATTAAAGCAATACCATCACCTTTCCTCTTTATTCAGTCATTATGGATGATAGTATACCCAGGAGGTATAATTTCTGAGTCACTTATGCTGGGTTTAAACCAAGTCTCAGTTATAGTGAGAATATCAGGATTATGTTGGGTACTCCAGGCATGTAGTTCAGCAATTTTATTTCTTATGCTTCTAACATTTATGGTAACAAAAGTTAAATTACCAGGGTTGGGGGTTGACCATTGTAGGGTAAGAATAGTGTGTAGAAGAGAATTGTCTTAATGTTCATTGTGATTGGTGGAGCCAGGATTAGGGTGAATGTCTCCTTCTAGAAGGATTTTAGCATTTTGGGGAATTACTGATACTTGTTTTCTGGAGAGTATTTTTCACTCCCTTAGTTCAAAGTGTAACAGAGTAATCAGTTTATAGCCTATACAAAGCGATTAGCAGAGAGGTGCCAAGCAGCACAGGTTTTCTTTCATTTCCAGAATGCAGAAACCTGTTAGCCAGGAAGACTAAGTAACTGACATATATAGTGTAATGAACTGGTCAAGAGAAAGGACAGTGGACATCTTAGTAAGTGGTCCTTAGAGTGTAAAGACAACTCTGACAGTGGGGATATTAAAAACAAATTTCCAGGACAGACAAGCATGTATCTGACTAAATTAAGTTAATGAACAGCAAGGTTGTTCAAGTTAAATTTGCTTGCATTGTACAAAGACAAAATTCTCAGTCAAAAAGCATAGGAGTTGCCCCGTGTGGCAGCAGTATCTGGGTCAAAGGTAGTGACCCCAGGCTATTGTACAAAAACAAAATCCTCATGGAAAAACTGTTGGAGTTGGGACTTGGGGCAGAGCTTCAGCAATATCTGGGTTGAAAGTTGTGACCCCATAGGTTCATATGATCCTAGGAGATTACTTGGCTAATGGCTTAAGAAACTCTACAAGCCTAGCCAGTGTAATCCAATTTTATCCAATATGTGGCCCCTAGGGGCAAGAAAATAGCATAGATTTGTGCCTAAGCCTTGAGTATTTTATAGATTGCTCTTGTCTGTAAGGGACATAGGCCCTATCACAGGTGTGAATTTGATCCAAACTGCATTTGAAGACGACAAGGAAGGGCTCTGCTTAATGTGAACAGGAATCTTGTTCCAAAGAAGGGACAATCTCTGAGACACATATCTGTCTCTGCAGCATGTACAGTTTGAGTCGCTAAGTTTATATCCCTAGATCAGGTGACCCTCTTGCTGTTTGCCTTACATATGTGTAGCAGCTCCTTCAGGGCTGACTTTGTGAGTGCCTTGTAGGTCAGACATAGGTAACCCCTTAATAGTTGGTAGGAGACAGACTATAGGGATAGGGCTTTTAGTCTATCCACACAGGACATGTTATTTACACTCTATTTCCTTTGTAAGGAACCTCTGAGTTTGTTCCAGCTGCTGTAAGTGCCTAGCCAAGTACATGCCAAATAGCGCATTGTACTTGATTATTGGTCTAATGAGGGCTAAATATAGTAAGACTAGAATTTCCTTGGATCTGGATGTCATACCTTTACTTATAAGTTGTGCCACATAGAAGTACTTCCTCATCGCTGTAAACACATGGTGGTCAAAGTTCAGGCTACTATGTATCTGTGTACCTAAATCTTTTATCTCTGAGTCTACTCTAAGGGGTGCGCTATTGATGTTGTAACTTGTAGCGGTCTTTGACTTCTCAAATGGTATAATAATAATACATATTTTTTGCATTTAGTTTTAGGCCATAGTTCTGGCACCCAGCTTGCAGTTGTTGGCAGACTTTGTCATCCAGAGGCCTTTCACATTAGCCTTGACTTCAGAGAAGTACATTCTGAACAGCAGTAGTTCCAGTGCTGAGCTCTATGGCACACCACTAGTAACTGGCCTCTTGCTGAATCTGGATTCACCCACTTTAACCACGTGTCCTGTCTATGAGCCAGTTGGCTATCCATCTAGTTAGGTAGGGATTTATGCTCAGTTTTGTGAGTTTATTTATAATACCTGAGTGGGGAATTGTGCAAATGCCTTGGCAAGGTTGAGGTAGGTGTTATGTACTGTTTTACCCTCATCCATGGCTTTAGTGACTTTCTCAAAGAAATGCACCAGATTTAGTAGGCATAACCTGCACTTGACAAAGTTGAAATGGGTCTGGTCCAGTGTTAGGAGGTTTCCTATGTCATTATTTATCAGGTCCATGAGTATTCATTCCATGGCCTTACATATAAGACTAGTCAAACTTATGGGTAAGTAATTTTCATGGTCAATAGATATTCCCCCTTTATGCAGAGGGATGACTGTTACTGTTCTCCACTCTATTGGGACAAAGCCAGTCTTGAGGCTGTGGTTAAATAGAGATCCTAATGGGCCTAATAAGTCTTGATTTAAGCTGTTTAAGAGGCAATCTGGTATATCATCAGGTCCCTTTGAAGCTGTGTTTTTAGCTTTAGAGAGTGCAGTGGCAACCTGTTCTTTGTTGATAATTATTAGTGGAATGATGGACGGTATTTATTGGGAGAAAACTGGGGGTGATGGGGAGGTGAAATCTGGGTGAATTTGTCAGCCAGCATATTTGCTATATCTTCTGGCTGAATATAGGTGATGCCATCTACAACTAATTATCCACATTGCTGGGTGTTGCCCTTAAAATTGCAGACATAACTGAAAAATGCCTTACTGTTATCCTTAGCTTTGGAGGCTATTTTTACCTCAAGGTCTGCTTTCAGAGACTTGACTAGTTCCTTGATTTGCTTGTTTAGACTAATGAGGGACATTTTGTTTTATTGTGAACGCTCCCTCTTACTTCTGGACAGGATTTTCTTTCTTTTTTGTACAATCTATTAATACCAGGGGTCCACCATGGTGGTTTGTCTTTGCAGTTTGATCTGGGTTTACTCCAGTCTGGTACTGCCATTTCTGCACACTTGTTTACAGGGATTTTGTGTATGCCTCTGCATAGATTTCTGTATTTTCTGGATTTGGGGGAGCTTAGAATCAAGTTATGTCATTCCCTTATAGGAGGTAATTTATCTTAGAGATGTTCTTAAAGTTTTTGGGTTAGGTGGGGGGACTAGTTTTACCTTTATTTCAAGGAGGCCTGCATTGTAATCTGATTTTACCAGTGAGGACATCACACTAGCAGGGGTGCATTCCTGTCCTATATTTGTGAGTATCAGGTCTAGGACATTTGTTTCCCTAGGGGGAGTGCAGACTAACTGCTTCAGGGCATTTGAGTTTACAAAGTCAAGACATTTTTGAGCCTGCATTTTAGTGGTAGTGCATGCCTTAATGGAACAGTATTGGGCTGGATGATGAGTGATTCTAGTAAGTGAAGGTATGATATATGGGTTTCCTGGTTCATGGTGGGGGACTTGTAGCTCGCAGGAATATGGTAATGGATTTTTCCTGTAGTTAGTTGGACATGGAGTAGTTCAAGCATCCATATTGTCATTATATTATAGAGTACAACGCCCCATTTGGTATGTACCTCAAAAGACATCTGCAACAGCTGGAAAGGCCGCAGAAATATCTCACTAAAAGAATCACAGGCCTAAAGCAAATGCCCTATGTTGACCCTCTAAAAATCTCCAGCTATACTCTGTTGCATATCATCTACTCAGAGGCGATCTCTGTTTAACATACAAGGCCATGTCAAACCCTGAGCGGTTGGACATACTCCACTTAAAGAAATCCCAATCCCTCAGAGCCACACGCTCCAGGGATCTAAACCTTGTCATCACAATGAACAAAACATGCTGGAGGGATAGGTTCCTGACCCAGAGACTCCCCATACTCTGGAATAGACTGTCCATACATGTCAAGCAGAGCACCTCCTTGGCCCTCTTCAAAAGGAACTTTGACGATTGGATGGGAGATAGGAAATTCACCCCGGGGATCACGTCAGTCACCCTGCTCGACAGGGGTTCAGGGAAGTAAATATTGTGGGAAGAAATATCTAGGAAATTGTTATGGCTAGGCTTGTATAGGCCCTAGGGTTGATAGCCTAGTACCAACATATGAACCTATTAACCTATGAACCACCCTTGAGGTATGCTTTTCCTTTATGTAGATAGATACACCTCTACCTTTTGTTCTTTCATGTTCAGTGAGTGGTCAGAACATATGAAAGGTGTTATAGCCATGACCTGCTGGAATGTTTTCCATGGCTTTGAATCATATTTCAGAAACCTCACAGATGTCAGCATTCTCCAGAGTGAGGAGAGCTTCCAGGGAGTGCAGTTTCTTGTTGAGGTTCCTAGCCTTGAGCAGTAACACCTTTAGCGAATCCTGATGAATATTTTTTATGTTGGAAGGTTTGCCTATTTGGCAAAGCCTAAAAAATGCACTATAGGGGTGGATAATGTTTTGCCCAATATTCAAAAGCTTAGAGATGACAGATGAATACCATTCATGACAAAGCAGTGTGGCCTATCAAGCATGTCCTCACAGGCTGACAAGTAATGGACCCCTTTGGAATGATAACAGTAGCTAAGCCAGTTCTTAAAGTAAATAATTTTTTCTGGTATTGTGACATCATCCTTGGAGACGGTAAAATGCTGCTTGATGCTAGGCTTATACCTCCCTGTGACACAGATTCTGAGAGTTCAGTCATGTCTGTCTTCATATAGTCTGAGGAAGTATGTCTCAGGTCATTTCTGCCCACATAGATTATGACTGAATCATCCTGGTACTTGGGGATAAGACATCTGAGTGTTTGCATGATCTGGTGGATCCTGGCCCCTGACAGGCAACTAACTGTAACCTTCTCCTTATCCAGCCTGGTAAGAGGGACACCAGTGTGTCTCACAACTAAGTCTCATATGACCAGAATATTGGATTGTGGAGTGTTTTGCCTTAAGGACTTGGTAGTTGAGACACAATGAGATGTGTCTTTATGTGTTGTGATGGGAATTGTCTTGTTTGTATACATGCGGAGTCTCTGAGGACTGTGCCTGAGAGGCCTTTGAGGTTTGGCTTAGTTACATGCGAACACCATTGCATATGTGGGTCTATTTGTGTGGTCCCTTGTGGCTGTGGTGAGTGACGTGTGAGTCACTGACAACCTGTTTGTTGCTTTTTGTGCCTGTATGTGAGAGTATAGCCTCCAGTATCAATGTTTGACTAGGTTTCTCACATACTATATTTGTCTGTTCAAGAATTTAGTGGCTGTCAGTGCTCATAACGCAAATGTTAGACTGCTTCAGGATGCCCGTGTCCACCAAGCTAGATGCATAAATAGAAGGAAAGTGCCCATCCATGGTTGCAGGTCCTAATGTGTACTTGCAATGGATAGATGTGGAGCATGTTTGTAAGTGGATGAGGGAAGTGTACATACTTGGTGTAATCTGCAGCTAACCTAACCAGCAATGCTGTCCAGTGTCCAAACCAGATGCTCTCTGAGCAACAATGGTTCTGGGTACTATAATAGGGTAAATTTGACCTAAATAGTCCTAACTAAATGCGTAAATGCTCACCATGCAAACTGGTTGCCCAGTGAGTAACATGGGACTGAGGTAAAGTTCTGACATGGTTCTTATAGGGAAATTTCAACTTTTGGGGATTGTGTGCATACAAGGCACCAGTAACCACCACTGCGTGAAAAGCAGCTTCTTGCAAATGCGAGATTTATATAAGGTCAGGAAGAAAGTATGTTTTACACTAACTGTGCCCTAAAGCCAATCAGTTAAGCACACAATGGGCTTTTTACCAGCAATCCCCAGCTCAGATAGGTGAAATCATCCCTCTTCTGCCAGAAGAGTGCAGACTTTGACCCCCTTAATACAAAATGACTGGTTTGGAGTCCAAATATTAAGGAACCTTAAAATGATGCTAATATTAAGACGTGATAGATACACTGTTTTTCAGTGCAGAATAGCAGACATTACAGCAGTTTAAAATGCAACTCTTCCCTGTGAGGAAGTTAGTGACTGAGTTTATATAATAAAGAACAATTGTTTGTTCAATAATGCCTTTCAACTTTTTTCTAAAAACTGCATAGAATGTACATTTTTATATTGTACAGGAAATTTGTAGTCCCATAAGAAATTACCATCCAGCATTTTGTGAGTAGTACACCTATCTTTCTTCAATACACAATATAACATTTTATATTTTTGCTTCTAAAGAAGCCACCAGTCAGTTAGAGAAGAGCCTATATGTGTCAAAGTCAATTGTTGTTACTAAAGTTCAGCACTCTCTCCTTTCCAATGAGCTGAATCTATGATATTTCCAGTCAATTTCTTAATTCCCTTATTCAATAGCTGCTGTTTATTAAATTCATCAAAGACCAAGAATAATGCTTTATGGTCAGAAATATCAAAAGGAAGCAGTTTATGTTCACATAAGGACCAAGTATCATATGTTTGATATTCTCATCCACTGTGAGAATCTTCCAATTGTTCATTATAACTTGACACACCTGTTTTGCATCATTGTTATAACTCGTTAAACATCTCAATCCTCCAGCATAATCTCTTTTTCCTGTTGTTTTCTCAATTTCATCTTGCCTAGAGCCATTAGTGAAATAGGGCATACCTCTTGTATGCCTAAGTGCCCTATTTTCAAGACTTTTTCCTGAATTTCCCATCCTTGTATCCTCATGGTTTGAAATATCTTCTTTGCTGTTCTATCTCTTCTGCATAATCCTGCTCATTGGTGCAGATCCTGGAGATTCTTAAAAGTTGTCCTTTGATGACATGTGGATAGATATGCCTGGGAAACATGCTCATTCTATGTAGTAAGTGGCTCCTCCAGCAATTTTTTTGTGTAAGGATATATCAAGGCTACCATCTGTGCCTATCTGCAGAGTAACATTCAGAAAGTTCATTTTTCTGTTGGAGCTATTGACCTCAAACTGTAGAAAAAATATTGTATTGCTCAAGTCGTCTGTGAACTTGGTAAGTTCTTGTGTGTTATCACTCCACTGAAAAAATATATCATCCACAAATCTGTTGTAATAGGGTATGTACTTCAACCACTGATTTGTCATATTGAACACATAAGTAGATTCCCGCTGGGCAAGAACTATATTAGAGTAACAGTTGGCACAGGGCATGCTCATTGCAACTCCCCATTTCTGCAGATAGTATTTGTCATCATATCTAAAAACATTGTTCTCAAGTATTAGCTCTAATGGAGAACAAAATAAGGAAATTGTGCTATAGTCAAAGATCTTCACTTCTTAAGAATTGTCAGACTGCTTCAACCCCAAAATCATTGGGGATCACAGTGAAAAGGCTCTTAACATCCATCATCGCCATTCTTATATAAGTTGTCTTATCCAAAGACTTGTAACAATCAGATAATGTTCTAAAAAAGTATGAAGTGTCGGACAATACAGTGACTGCTTTGGGGATCGCTAACTTCAGTTTATGTTCCACAAAAATAGAGGGAGGTTCAGTGAGCCATCCTCCACCAGATACTATAGGGTGCATTGGTGAGTTCCAATGGTGGTGGTGGTGCTGCGGTAGCATTGTCGCCTCACAGTAAGACGTTGTCCTGTTCGATTCTCAGCTAGAGCATCTTCTGTGTGGAGACATGCGTGAATGGGCGTACCTTCGTTGAAGGTTGTGCGTCAGGGCCGGCAACTCGGCACGTAAAAATCTACTGCCAATCATTAGCAGACCGGAGTTCCGCTGTGGCGACCCCTAACCAGGAAAAGCCGAAAGACACAACAACAACAACAACAACATTTAGGTAGACAGTTAACAGTGGGTATCAGAGGGGTGTGCGACCAGTAAATAATCAAATAGTTCTTGTGAGATGGTACGTGTCATCAATAAATTAAATAAGCTGTCCTTCACTTGATGTATAATTTTATTTGCTTCCCATTTGTGGATTTCAATATAAGTTTTTCTCATCTTCATGCATGTCTAACATCCTATTATGGTACATGGCTCTATCCAAGACTACAGTCGCACTGCTCTTGTCAGCAGACCTAATCATGATCTCATTATGGTTCATCAGTTCCTTTAATGCATGTCTCTCTTCAGAATTTAAATTATAGAAATCCTTCTAGTTATTCCCATTATGAAGTTCGGATACCTCATTCTCACATACTTTTATAAACATCTCTACTGCTGGATGGGAAGCAGGAATAAAAGTACTAGGTTCTTTAAAATATTTTCTGCATCAGTGTGATAATTTAGTTTGTATTACAAAAAGTATTCTTAAGAAGGATACTTCTTCCAAAGTATTTAATATCCATCACAAACTCACTCAGCTTAGGGGGAAGTGCTGGTCATACCTCTTAACTGTACAGATTTTTGCAGAATATCCAGATTTTTGACTCATATTTTTGGTCTATTCCTGATAAAATTTGTGGTTTTCTGGTAACTCAGTAAATATTGAATTCATTAAATAATAGTAAATAAAGAAAAACATTTGAGTTTCCAACTTTATATCCTTCAGAAAATATGCAGTAAAGCAAAACATTTTATTCTAGCAACTTTCTAGATTTATAGGAACAATATTTAAATTATGTCCCTGTTTTTGGGCCTTTGTTCTCCCATTCTTTCTGGCTTTGTCCAGATTTCTTGCACTAAGAGATTGAGAGGTATGGTGCTGGTATAAAAGACAGACCTTTGTCGAGTAATTGTTTCTGGCCTTCACTTAAAGTATGTCCCGATATGTTGATAACTAAGAATTCATGAACTGCATTGTCTCCTATGTCGAAAATTTCCCCCTCTTTCTGCTTCTGCTTATTGAATGGTCCTTTCTGTAAGATGAATCTTTCTACATTAAAACTGGTAACACTGGAAAAACTGAAGTGCTCTTAGTAGAAGTTTTAGGTCTAGCACCTGTATTATTCTCACTTACATTAGTCTGTGGATTTATAATATCTAATTCATGAACTGTGGAGCTCAAATTGGTCTTATGAATGACTGTGCTTTCTTTAGGGAGATCAGTATGGGAAGTATCATCTTTCGTTCACTCATTCTCATAACTTCTCCTAATTTTAACTGCTTCAGTATTTTTATCAGAAATGCTGCCATGATGGTGGGCATGCCCTTGCTCAGATAAAATAGTGTCAGCATTTCTCACATTTCATTTCTGTACAGAATCAGTAGATCTCGGACATTCAAAAATATTACAGTCCATAACATCTTTGTAGTCCCTAGCTAGATTTTTAGTTTTAACACCTAGTAACTTGTTGTCATAAATGGGTAGATACTTGTTGCTGTTGTATTTCAGTTAATAATCTGCTAACAAGCAAACAGATTATATTTGTAGGACGAAGCTGAAACTTTTATAAATCTACTTATCTGTATTCATTTATTAGACTGTTAAAATTGAGATAACATACTTGTATGCTATCCCTTTTCCTTTTTTACAGTGTGCTTCATCCTGTGTTTTACCTTACATTTTCTATCCCGTTCCACAGCAGTATTAACAATATCAATATTAACATGAGATTCATGTTCTTCAGTATACTCACGGTTGCCAGTATCACTTTTTACATTTTCTTCATCAGTACTCCTAACACTATGAGTAGGCCATTCATCAATATCACTTTCAGAGCTAAGAGTTATCATTTACAACTTCCTCTCGGATTATGTTTTGTGAGAGGGGTTACCCAGAGAAAATGGTGGAGGATAATGTAGAATATGTATACTCAACCAGAGGAAGGGGAGATTTGGCCCCACAATACATGTAGGTATAGAACACATGAAGAATAAGCAGAATTATGCAACTTCAGAAATGCTGACAAGGGTAGGGAATATTTAAATGTTAGGATTTAGCATTATTCTTCAGATATGAAAGAAATTAAAAGAATTCTCCGCAGAAATTGAGACAATTTTAGGAAGTGTAAACATCCCCTACATGAGGTTAAGTAAACATCCGAATGTTATATACAAGAACAGGAGAAATGTAAAGAATATTTTGGAAAGACCAATACAGATTACTAGTAAAATCACTAGAAATGTAAATAGGTGTGGCTGTTGTAATCAGTGTCATTATATAGACACCAGGGAAGGGGTGAGGCTTTAAAAAGATTAAATAAGTGGAGAAAGCCAGATGGGTTTAAATGCAAGACAGATAGGATTGTGTAACTGGTGAGGTGCCGTTCTTGCACAGCTTTTTACACAGGAAAAAAAAAGAGAATACCTTGTATAAAAGAATTTACCAACACAGATAGAGTATTTATAGGAAGGATGATAAAAGTGCATTGGCAAGGCTTTAATTACAATGGGATAATTTTATCATGTTTTTAATTTTAGATAAAGTGGCGTTCACAATTTATGGAGGTGTCTAGAGGAATAAACTACTTCATAAGAAAATGATTTGGCAGCTGAGAGTGGACACATCAAGTCCACCAGATCTTAATGATACCATTTCCATTTACAGTGAACTTAAAAGATGTGCGTGTATTATTTACAGGTCAAAGATTAAGTAGGGTTAATGGTTTCTAATTATATATGTATTGTGATTAAAGGTTACAAATTTGTAAATTAATTTATTGGTTGTATATCTTTAAACTGCTATCAGAATTTTCTTGGGGGCATGGCTAGAATGTTATCTGAATTAAGGATAGTCTTTTATACTTGCGGTTCTGTAAAAGTCCCAGATGTAATGGAGATGAAAGCGTTTAACCGTCAAGGTACATGATATTTATATTTTATGTTTTAAATTTTTGTTTAGTCACTGAACTGAGTTGTGATTCAATTGTTTGTGTTGGCTCATTGTGAAAATGTACAACTGATCAGGACCACAGTATTGTTTAACTCATTTTGGTTTTAGCAGTAAAATACATGGTTTGTTGTACAGCAAGTATTTGATGTGCAATGGCTGATTTACTTTATAGTAAATCAATTAATTACCTGTATTTTCAGGAAGGTAAAGTGACCTATTTTAATCATTCATTCTCCAGCATGTAAAACTGAAACATAATAGTCTAGTTTGTAGGCAGAAAAAGTCACTCACACTATTTCACAAGTGCTGTCATAAGCATAAGAAAGGGCTGAAAATGAAAGTCTGAAGCAGCCCTACAGCATGGAGGTGTTATTTTAAGTGAAATGAACCAAGTCCTATGCAAGAGGGGATGCACGGTCCAAACCAAGTAGAAAGCTCCAAATAGACCAGCAAGGCAGCACAGAGTTCAATATATTTATTGAATACTGATGAATATAACAAACTAGTTTCGGCCAACAGCCTTCTTCAGTGTAAAACAGTATAATCAAGTTCATTTGCATCATCCTTTAAATACAAATCAAGAGCCAATCAAAAGGTTGAGCTCATGAATACTAATAGGTTTGAAAAATATTTATAAAACATGTTTTAGGGCACTTAGAGCAAATCATATAGATATACAATGAAAATTAATATATATACTCAGGTGAGGTCCATCCATAACAGGAAAAATAACCACCAGGTGTATACATGAAACTAAACAAATTATTAGTATATTCTAACATGTCCATATGACAATATATTCATACTTATTGTTAGTTTTATAATCCCATATTGGATAAACCACTATCACATGCTATTCAGCAGTTCTTGGTTAAAGAAACCATAAGTAAAAATATCAAATACTAACGTTCAAAGGACTCAAACATGCTATGTCATAAGGAGCATATGTTGGACCGATTAGGTTATATATATATATGCAAATGTATATATATAGAGATTGGTAGTGGGCAAAACAAATAATGAACATAGAGCACAAAGTAGATCAACAATAATGAGGATAACAGCCTGAACATAAAGGCTTACACATTTGTTGAGAATAAACATTACAGCTATTATATATCCGTCCATGACAAGAGAGAAGACCACCCAATAAATACAAGAAATAAGGTTAATTATTAATATATTATAACATCTCCATCTGGCAATGTATTCATACTTGGAATCTAATTTAATCTTCCCATATTGAATAGAACACCCGCGTACTGTTTAACAGTTTTTAATTGACGACCCATGGCTAGTACATATCAATTATAGATATTCAAAAGATTCCTTCATGCTATATCATAAGGAGCATATGTTTAACAGGTTAGATGTGTATACCCACATATGTATATCAATATAGGTCAGTTATTAAACATAACTTGTAATGAACATGGAGCACAATATAAAAATTGGATCAACAATACTGAAATCAACAGCCTAAACATAAAGGCTTGCACATTTCTTCCAAAAAGTGATTAAGGCTGTTGTATCTCTAGTACATGTATGTAAATGGCATCATTTACAAACCAAAAAGAAGAAGAAAACGTGACAATGCATCTAGTTTCAACTTACATTATGCTAACAAATATAAATGCTCAGTCGTCTAGCTAGCAAATTAAATGCCTATCATTCGTGCTCCCACAAAAGAGAAAATTTATTCTTAGCTACACTTGGCCACCGCCCATATCATACATATTATAACAAGATAGCCCATATGACTTGATATCTTAACCCCCTGTTCAATATTGAACCAGAATGTTTTGACATTCATAATCCATATGCTTAAAGACATATAGATAGGAGACAAATAGAAATTCCCCACTTAGTGTCCTATTATTGAATGTACTAATACAGACTCAATATATTCCCTACAAATGATCATTTAGTCCCGGGTGAAATAAAGCCCCCAGTGTAATAATCCAATGTTTCTCTTTTCGATCCAGTAGCCCATGCCAACCCTGTTTGTTTGTTCTGTCTCCAGAAATGCGGTCAATGACCATAAAAGTGAACCTCGCTTGAGAATGTTTTAATGTGTGTTGATATAGGGCACTGGTCTCCTTATGGTTTTTTATATCACTGCGATGTTCGTTCATTCTAAATCTTAAGGCTCTGGAAGTTTGTCCAACATAAAATCCCCCACAGTAACAAGAAGCCAGGTACACTACCCAGTCGCTACTGCAGTTTCCAAAGATCTTGATATCAAAAACTTTGCTAGTATTACGACTGGTGAACGCCTTGGATTTCAACATATGTTGACAGGAACCACAATGGCCACAAGGGAATGACCCAATGAGTTCATCACCATGAAGTGTCAGTTGTTTGTGGATAGTCCCCCCACTTGCCATATGTTTAAAATGTGAAAAATAGGAACCTAAGGTCTTACCACGTTTATATGAGAAAAGACAACGGGGTCCCAAAAAACTTCGCAGCTTGTCATTGGCCAATAAAATGTTCCAATGTTTATTAATGATGTTTCTAATCATATTAATGTTTCTGCCATAAGTGGTGATGAACCTAACACATGTATTAGAAGAGGATTGATTTTTATTTTTATTCTGATATTGTAATAGGTCGTCCCTCACAAGACGATTAGCTCTACTCTGAGCCGACACAATATCAAATCCATCATATTCCCTGTTAATAAACCTCTGACTGAGATCCCCACTGGCCAAGTGACACTCCTCCATGTTGGAACTGAGACGTTTGATACGAATAAACTGGGATATTGGAATACTCCTGATTGTGTGACGGGGATGTAAACTTGATGCATGTAACAGGGTGTTATATTGCGGGTACTTGCGGAAAACCCTCGTAGACAGAGTATTGTCTGGGTTCCTGTATACTGTGACATCCAAAAAGTTGATAGAATTTTTATCAAATGTCACCGAAAATTCAAGTCCCCACATTATCATTAAGATATTCAACAAATTCCATAAGTATCCTACATCAGCCCGCCACACCAACCAGCAGTCGTCCAGATAACGTCTCCAAATATCCATTTCCACCTGAAAGATATTGTGTGATGTATCATAGATCATAAATTCCTCAACATAAGCCATGAAAGGTCAGCATATATAGGCGCAAAAGTTGCCCCCATAGCTGTTCCTTGAAGCTGCCAATAACATTGGCCCTGGAAGTACAGAACATTCTTATTTAACACATGCTCGGACATACATATCAAAAGGGTGTTAAATCCGGTGAATATAGGTTTACCCTTTCCAACCAATATTGTAAAGATTGGAGACCGCCCAGTGGGGTATACTTGTATATAATGATTTTACATCCAAAGTACATAAGTACCACTCAGGTTCCAATTGGGTTTCCCTAATTAGCTGTAGAAACTGTGTGGTGTCCTGCAATCTAGATCTAATATGTCCCAACAGAGGTTTAAGATATTTGGTGAGGAAAGCCGATAGGGGTTCAGTCAGAGAGCCTATTCGATACTATAGGTCTACCCGGTGGTTTTTCCAAGGACTTGTGGATTTTGGGTAAAAGATATAGTATCTGTTTAGACGGTTCCGACACTTTAAGTGAATCCAAGCATTTCTTATTTATGATGCCTTCCTCAAAGGCCAACTGAAAAAAGGCGTCAATCTCATCCTTAAATACTGGTGTGGGATCTATAGACATGTACATATAGCACTTGGCGTCTGACAATTGAGTTAACCCTTCATGAATGTAATCCGCAGTGTTCCAAACCACAACTGCACCTCCCTTGTCAGCAGGGACAATAACTATGTCTTTATTGTCACACAAGGTATTCAAAGCTATCCTGTCATCATCCGATAAATTGCTAGCCAGCATGATATGTCCCATATTTTGAAAATGAATATCCCTCAAAATGGAGTCCATGAAAATAGATACATGTTTACTCATAGGAGGTTGGAAAGAGGACTTACCGAAACGGAAGTCCTCAGACGGTTCTGACCTGTTATCCTCAAAAAACAACCTAAGATTTAACATCCTACAAAAGTCATGTAAATCCTGTACTATGTGGTATTCTTGACTAAAAAAAGAAGGAATAAAGTTCAAACCCTTATTCAACAGTGCAACCTGCTCATCCGTTAATATAGTCTTAGATAAATTCAACACATTCTGAGTGGTTCCAGATAGATCTCCTATTTCAGGAAGTTGTCCAAAAGGCCTTGAAGGGAAACCGGAGTGACCACTCTTTCTGTGCTTTCTGCCCCCCCGGTGTCCCTTACCCCTTCTAAAGGGAAATTTTGTTAGTTCTCTTCCTATTAGGTGAAACCCTCTCACCTGAACCCTCAAAATCCGTAAGGGAGGATTCATCACCAGACGTACTATATGAGCTATCCCCCTTGTTTTTAAGAATTGATCGTGGTCTCTTTTTGGTGCGACTGGGCCCTGTTTTAGCCTGATTGTTATCCGCAAATCTAACCGATCTGCTAAAATCAAAAGGTTTACCCCGTTGATAATCAGAAAAATCACGATGAAACTTCTTAATTTTGCGTTCCTTTAAAGTTTTTTCATGCTCCATCAGTTCTGAGGACAGTTTTTTGATGTTGTCCTGGTATTTCGTAGAAGATTCAAACTTTTGAGCCTCTGAACATATATTTTTAATTTCAAGTATATTAGAATCTACTGTCCTTTCATAATATTGTAACAATATGTTCACAAATGTCATGGATCCTATCTGAAGTGCCTCTTGCCAATCATGGTTTAGTTTATCATCTGGCTTCCCAACTAGAGGTTGAGTTCGTATTCGTAGACCTCTGGGAGCCATATTTTGGGCCGAATATGCTTTAAATAACTTGAGATGCCAAATGTTTGATCTAAGAGTCTTAAATGCTTTTGTGATTGAGTGGAAAAACATATCACAATCAACCACAGATGTCTGACCTGAACTAACTGGATCATTGCTTGGCAAATGATCAATGCCAAATACTGCTATATCTTGCCGATCAGCACATAATCCAGAGAGGATGGTATTTAGATCCATGTTGTGAACAATGTTAAGGTATACTACTAATAAAGACTGGTGGAGCACCAAAATCGCAAAGGGATATAATTTTGGAGTCAAGAATATAATATGATGGTTGAGAGACCCAGTAACATCAAAATAGGGTAGAAAATCAAACACTAATCCCTAATAGGAAATCACAAGGGTGGCAGAAAGCACAACAAGGAAGTCAGGAGGAAAAACCAATACCATATAATCCCTATGGTAGGTAAAAATTCAAGAATAACATGAAAAAATGTGGCAATATTTGGGTGACACTATTAGCTTGTATATGAGATAAAGCAAACCAACCTAAATTGATTTATTTAGGTATTCAATAGTAAAGTCAGGGTCCAGTAGGTCATCAAAATCAGCCCCAATAAGCCAACCTATCAACTACAAGTAATCACTGTGATCCGGCATAACAATCAAATACTAAGACACCTTACTGTAAGTATTGCTAAACTGGGAAGAGATCCAACCATTATATTTGCTGTGGTCCCATACTTTCAAAACCCTAAAAGGTTTTGTACAGATGTATAAACCAGATGATCAAAAAAACATCAGACAAAAATACAGCAAACCAATATGAGGCTTATAGAGAATTTTTAGAATCGTCAAATGGTGTAATTTTTCTCAAATAATATGCTGCTAGTATCACAACTAGATCCTATCAATGGTCACTGGATACTCTATTACGGTTTATAATAATATCCGTACCAAATATATAGCCAACGGACACACACAACAAAACTAAATATGTCAAAGTTCAATTTTTAATAGTGGTCAGGGGACCGAGCAGTGGTTCATTTCAAAAAGGAGACAAGAACTGGCAATTGGTAATTGCTAACAATTATAACTACTGTATGATTACAATAGTATAACTGGTATTTCCATTTATATCTTAAATTCCCAACACAAGTGTTATGGTTTCAAACAGTTAAAGATTGGACTATTATAATATATCACAACCATTCTGATCCTACTAGTAACCAAATGTTCAGGGACCGCAATGATGTCTTCATTCAATTAAGTAGTCATTATAAGATGTATATAAATTCCATTCACAAGCTGTTTACTGATAACAGCATAGGATGAAAAAAGGGCTTGTATATTCACTACAGTAACACAAACTGTTATATATATATCAAGTGCCCTAGGCTATTGTACATAATCATGTAGCATATACCACATAACCATAATACCAGTAGGTATATTGTTTATAATCCAAAAGGATGTGTTCTCATATGCAGTCCCAAGCTAAAATAGTTAGTATATAGTACTTCCCTTAACCAAAAACAACAATTATAGCATTAATAGTCATTATGGTTCAGAACATTCCATAAAGCAACTGGTTATATCAGATTCCTTAAAATAAGGATCATAGTACTAATGGTGCCCCCACATATAAGGTTTGATAGGAGATTAAAGTTGTTATTTCCCTGCTCAGTGTCTCATTCACAAATCCCAATCCTGCAGGCCACCAGTTATTATTATCCTCCAAAAAAATACCTGCATATGATTATACCAAAAATACTAAACTGTTATAGGGTCTTGATAGGCCCAACATATATCCCGGACCAGTATAGTAGCTAACATAGTACTATGATCCTTATTTTAAGGAATCTGATATAACCAGTTGCTTTATGGAATGTTCTGAACCATAATGACTATTAATGCTATAATTGTTGTTTTTGGTTAAGGGAAGTACTATATACTAACTATTTTAGCTTGGGACTGCATATGATAACACATCCTTTTGGATTATAAACAATATACCTACTGGTATTATGGTTATGTGGTATATGCTACATGATTATGTACAATAGCCTAGGGCACTTGATATATATATAACAGTTTGTGTTACTGTAGTGAATATACAAGCCCTTTTTTCATCCTATGCTGTTATCAGTAAACAGCTTGTGAATGGAATTTATATACATCTTATAATGACTACTTAATTGAATGAAGACATCATTGCGGTCCCTGAACATTTGGTTACTAGTAGGATCAGAATGGTTGTGATATATTATAATAGTCCAATCTTTAACTGTTTGAAACCATAACACTTGTGTTGGGAATTTAAGATATAAATGGAAATACCAGTTATACTATTGTAATCATACAGTAGTTATAATTGTTAGCAATTACCAATTGCCAGTTCTTGTCTCCTTTTTGAAATGAACCACTGCTCGGTCCCCTGACCACTATTAAAAATTGAACTTTGACATATTTAGTTTTGTTGTGTGTCCGTGCTATTATATATTTGGTACGGATATTATTATAAACCGTAATAGAGTATCCAGTGACCATTGATAGGATCTAGTTGTGATACTAGCAGCATATTATTTGAGAAAAATTACACCATTTGACGATTCTAAAATTCTATAAGCCTCATATTGGTTTGCTGTATTTTTGTCTGATGTTTTTTTGATCATCTGGTTTATACATCTGTACAAAACCTTTTAGGGTTTTGAAAGTATGGGACCACAGCAAATATAATGGTTGGATCTCTTCCCAGTTTAGCAATACTTACAGTAAGGTGTCTTAGTATTTGATTGTTATGCCGGATCACAGTGATTACTTGTAGTTGATAGGTTGGCTTATTGGGGCTGATTTTGATGACGTACTGGACCCTGACTTTACTATTGAATACCTAAATAAATCAATTTAGGTTGGTTTGCTTTATCTCATATACAAGCTAATAGTGTCACCCAAATATTGCCACATTTTTTCATGTTATTCTTGAATTTTTACCTACCATAGGGATTATATGGTATTGGTTTTTCCTCCTGACTTCCTTGTTGTGCTTTCTGCCACCCTTGTGATTTCCTATTAGGGATTAGTGTTTGATTTTCTACCCTATTTTGATGTTACTGGGTCTCTCAACCATCATATTATATTCTTGACTCCAAAATTATATCCTTTGATTTTGGTGCTCCACCAGTCTTTATTAGTAGTATACCTTAACATTGTTCACAACATGGATCTAAATACCATCCTCTCTGGATTATGTGCTGATCGGCAAGATATAGCAGTATTTGGCATTGATCATTTGCCAAGCAATGATCCAGTTAGTTCAGGTCAGACATCTGTGGTTGATTGTGATATGTTTTTCCACTCAATCACAAAAGCATTTAAGACTCTTAGATCAAACATTTGGCATCTCAAGTTATTTAAAGCATATTCGCCCAAAATATGGCTCCCAGAGGTCTACGAATAACTCAACCTCTAGTTGGGAAGCCAGATGATAAACTAAACCATGATTGGCAAGAGGCACTTCAGATAGGATCCATGACATTTGTGAACATATTGTTACAATATTATGAAAGGACAGTAGATTCTAATATACTTGAAATTAAAATATATGTTCAGAGGCTCAAAAGTTTGAATCTTCTACGAAATACCAGGACAACATCAAAAAACTGTCCTCAGAACTGATGGAGCATGAAAAAACTTTAAAGGAACGCAAAATTAAGAAGTTTCATCGTGATTTTTCTGATTATCAACGGGGTAAACCTTTTGATTTTAGCAGATCGGTTAGATTTGCGGATAACAATCAGGCTAAAACAGGGCCCAGTCGCACCAAAAAGAGACCACGATCAATTCTTAAAAACAAGGGGGATAGCTCATATAGTACGTCTGGTGATGAATCCTCCCTTACGGATTTTGAGGGTTCAGGTGAGAGGGTTTCACCTAATAGGAAGAGAACTAACAAAATTTCCCCTTTAGAAGGGGTAAGGGACACCGGGGGGGCAGAAAGCACAGAAAGAGTGGTCACTCCGGTTTCCCTTCAAGGCCTTTTGGACAACTTCCTGAAATAGGAGATCTATCTGGAACCACTCAGAATGTGTTGAATTTATCTAAGACTATATTAACGGATGAGCAGGTTGCACTGTTGAATAAGGGTTTGAACTTTATTCCTTCTTTTTTTAGTCAAGAATACCACATAGTACAGGATTTACATGACTTTTGTAGGATGTTAAATCTTAGGTTGTTTTTTGAGGATAACAGGTCAGAACCGTCTGAGGACTTCCGTTTCGGTAAGTCCTCTTTCCAACCTCCTATGAGTAAACATGTATCTATTTTCATGGACTCCATTTTGAGGGATATTCATTTTCAAAATATGGGACATATCATGCTGGCTAGCAATTTATCGGATGATGACAGGATAGCTTTGAATACCTTGTGTGACAATAAAGACATAGTTATTGTCCCTGCTGACAAGGGAGGTGCAGTTGTGGTTTGGAACACTGCGGATTACATTCATGAAGGGTTAACTCAATTGTCAGACGCCAAGTGCTATATGTACATGTCTATAGATCCCACACCAGTATTTAAGGATGAGATTGACGCCTTTTTTCAGTTGGCCTTTGAGGAAGGCATCATAAATAAGAAATGCTTGGATTCACTTAAAGTGTCGGAACCGTCTAAACAGATACTATATCTTTTACCCAAAATCCACAAGTCCTTGGAAAAACCACCGGGTAGACCTATAGTATCGGGAATAGGCTCTCTGACTGAACCCCTATCGGCTTTCCTCACCAAATATCTTAAACCTCTGTTGGGACATATTAGATCTAGATTGCAGGACACCACACAGTTTCTACAGCTAATTAGCCAAACCCAATTGGAACCTGAGTGGTACCTATGTAGTTTGGATGTAAAATCATTATATACAAGTATACCCACTGGCTGGTCTCCAATCTTTACAATATTGGTTGGAAAGGGTAAACCTATATTCACCGGATTTAACACCCTTTTGATATGTATGTCCGAGCATGTGTTAAAAAAGAATGTTCTGTACTTCCAGGGCCAATGTTATTGGCAGCTTCAAGGAACAGTTATGGGGGCATCATTTGCCCTATATGCTGACCTTTTCATGGCTTATGTTGAGGAATTTATGATCTATGATACATCACACAATATCTTTCAGGTGGAAATGGATATTTGGAGCGTTATCTGGGCGACTGCTGGTTGGTGTGGCGGGCTGATGTAGGATACTATGGAATTTGTTGAATATCTTAATGATAATGTGTGGGGACTTGAATTTTCGGTGACATTTGATAAAAATTCTATCAACTTTTGGATGTCACAGTATACAGGAACCCAGACAATACTCTGTCTACGAGGGTTTTCTGCAAGTACCCATAATATAACACCCTGTTACATGCATCAAGTTTACATCCCCGTCACACAATCAGGAGTATTCCAATATCCCAGTTTATTCGTATCAAACGTCTCAGTTCCAACATGGAGGAATATCAATTGGCCAGTAGGGATCTCAGTCAGAGGTTTATTAACAGGGGATATGATGGATTTGATATTGTGTCGGCTCAGAGTAGAGCTAATCGTCTTGTGAGGGACGACCTATTACAATATCAGAATAAACATAAAATCAATCCTCTTCTAATACATGTGTTAGGTTCATCACCACTTATGGCAGAAACATTAATATGATTAGAAACATCATTAATAAACATTGGAACATTTTATTGGCCAATGACAAGCTGCGGTTTTTTGGGACCCGTTGTCTTTTCTCATATAAGCGTGGTAAGACCTTAGGTTCCTATTTTTCACATTTTAAACATATGGCAAGTGGGGGGACTATCCACAAACAACTGACACTTCATGGTGATGAACTCATTGGGTCATTCCCTTGTGGCCATTGTGGTTCCTGTCAACATATGTTGAAATCCAAGGCGTTCACCAGTCGTAATACTAGCAAAGTTTTTGATATCAAGATCTTTGGAAACTGCAGTAGCGACTGGGTAGTGTACCTGGCTTCTTGTTACTGTGGGGGATTTTATGTTGGACAAACTTCCAGAGCCTTAAGATTTAGAATGAACGAACATCGCAGTGATATAAAAAACCATAAGGAGACCAGTGCCCTATATCAACACACATTAAAACATTCTCAAGCGAGGTTCACTTTTATGGTCATTGACCGCATTTCTGGAGACAGAACAAACAAACAGGGTTGGCATGGGCTACTGGATCGAAAAGAGAAACATTGGATTATTACACTGGGGGCTTTATTTCACCCGGGACTAAATGATCATTTGTAGGGAATATATTGAGTCTGTATTAGTACATTCAATAATAGGACACTAAGTGGGGAATTTCTATTTGTCTCCTATCTATATGTCTTTAAGCATATGGATTATGAATGTCAAAACATTCTGGTTCAATATTGAACAGGGGGTTAAGATATCAAGTCATATGGGCTATCTTGTTATACTATGTATGATATGTTGTGGCCAAGTGTAGCTAAGAATAAATTTTCTTTTGTGGGAGCACGAATGATAGGCATTTAATTTGCTAGCTAGACGACTGAGCATTTATATTTGTTAGCATAATGTAAGTTGAAACTAGATGCATTGTCACGTTTTTCTTCTTCTTTTTTTGGTTTGTAAATGATGCCATTTACATACATGTACTAGAGATACAACAGCCTTAATCACTTTTTGGAAGAAATGTGCAAGCCTTTATGTTTAGGCTGTTGATTTCAGTATTGTTGATCCAATTTTTATATTGTGCTCCATGTTCATTACAAGTTATGTTTAATAACTGACCTATATTGATATACATATGTGGGTATACACATCTAACCTGTTAAACATATGCTCCTTATGATATAGCATGAAGGAATCTTTTGAATATCTATAATTGATATGTACTAGCCATGGGGTAGATCAATTAAAACTGTTAAACATGCGTGGGTGTTCTATTCAATATGGGAAGATTAAATTAGATTCCAAGTATGAATACATTGCCAGATGGAGATGTTAGAACATATTAATAATTAACCTTATTTCTTGTATTTATTGGGTGGTCTTCTCTCTTGTCATGGACGGATATATAATAGCTGTAATGTTTATTCTGAACAAATGTGTAAGCCTTTATGTTCAGGCTGTTATCCTCATTATTGTTGATCTACTTTGTGCTCTATGTTCATCATTTGTTTTGCCCACTACCAATCTCTATATATATACATTTGCATATATATATAACCTAATCGGTCCAACATATGCTCCCTTATGATATAGCATGTTTGAGTCCTTTGAACGTTAGTATTTGATATTTTTACCTATGGTTTCTCTAACCAAGAACTGCTGAATAGCATGTGATAGTGGTTTATCCAATATGGGATTATAAAACTAACAATAACTATGACTATATTGTCATATGGACATGTTAGAATATACTAATAATTTGTTTAGTTTCATGTATACACCTGGTGGTTATTTTTCCTGTTATGGATGGACCTCACCTGAGTATATATATTAATTTTCATTGTATATCTATATGATTTGCTCTAAGTGCCCTAAAACATGTTTTATAAATATTTTTCAAACCTATTAGTATTCATGAGCTCAACCTTTTGATTGGCTCTTGATTTGTATTTAAAGGATGATGCAAATGAACTTGATTATACTGTTTTACACTGAAGAAGGCTGTTGGCCGAAACTAGTTTGTTATATTCATCAGTATTCAATAAATATATTGAACTCTGTGCTGTCTTGTTATTTTAAGTGACACAGTAAACCGTTTTGATCTGTAATACGTATCTGTTGTCGAACAATGATGTTTTTGAAAGAACAAATTAATTATATGCATTTTCAAGAGGGCACAGTGACAGTTGTTTACACATCTAATATGGAGGAAAGCATAACAAACTACAAAACGCAATAGACAATCATGCAGAGAAGAAAAAGTAAAGTACACTGCTTTCACAGACTTCTCACTTGTTTTAGTAAATGGTTGCACTTGAAATCTTGAAGTAATACCTTTGAAAGGGAGTCATTATTTTCTGTGCTGTAATGAAATAAATTAATTTGCGGTGTAATACCAGGGTAGTATATAACAACAGGCAGATTTTGAAATAAAGAAGTTAATTATATATGTTTGCAGGAAGGCACAATGGACCACACAGTAATTCTGTAATACTTCATACTGAAAAGTAATAGGCATTTATGAAGGGTGGAGAGTCAGTTATATTGCTTTTACAAGGAGCACAAGAAATGTGAGTAAATAACTGAAATAAAACCTGAAGTAATACTAGAGGATGGAAGTATTATCTCATTAGTTAACTAATTAATTAATTAATTAATTAATTAATTCATTCATTCATTTATTCTCCAGTCACCTGTTTTAATCAGTCATAATCATGGGGAGATGAATTTATCCTGGTAATTGATGAGTACAAGGCAGAGAAACAAGTCCTGTGCAGAGTGCCTGTCTATTCCAGGAGGTGTGCTCACACACACACACACACACACACACACACACACACACACACACACACACACACACACACACACACACATGCAGATACCATATGTAGGATCATCAATTCAACTGATGGTTCTTCCCCTGCAAATACTTTAGGGACTTCATAAAAGCAAACCATCTTCCACTACTTAATGAACTAAGTAAATTCCAGTGTAATCATCCTCCAGTGGATCCCATTGCTAAAGTCACTGCCTATGTCTCTGATTTCCACTCCCATTTAAATGGCTGCATTGATAAGGTGGTCCCTATCTGCACCAAGTATAATGAGAAATTAAAAATCCCTTATCGTGACATACAAATAAATTATATAACAAGAGAATGAAATTACTTCATAGGTTCATAGGTAGGTACTAGGCTATAGGCCCTAGGGCCTATATAAGCCTAGCCAAAAAGGTACCCTGGCTTTTGCCACCCAAGAAAATTATTTCCTGTGCTCCTGTCGAGCAGAGCCACAGAGCTGATTCCCCAGGGTGAATTTCCTATTTCCCATCCAATCATCAAGATTTTTCTTGAAGAGTGCTAACGAAGAGCTTTGTTTGATATAGATAGGTAGTTTGTTCCCGGGTATGGGAAGTCTCTGGGCAGGAATCTATCCCTCCAGCATGTTCTGTTTATTGTAGTGACAATTTTAGGACTCTAGACTGTGTAGCTCGGAGGGATAGGGATTTCTTTAAGTGGAGCATGTCCAACAGCTCTGGGTTTGACATAGCTTTGCATGTTAGGCTGAGATTGCCTCTGAGTAGGCGATATGTGACGGAGTAAAGCTGGAGTTTTTTGAGACGGTCTGCGTAGGGCATCTGTTTGAGGCCAGTAATCCTCTTTGTGAGGTATTTCTGCGGCCTTTTCAGTTGCTGTAGATGTCTTGTGATGTACATACCAAAAGGGGCATTGTACTCTATAATGGGTCTAATGAGTGATGAGTAGAGGGGAACAATGACCTCTTTTTTCCTGGATGAGAAATCTTTTGTGATGAGGTGTGCCACGTAGAAGGATTTCCTGACTACTGTGGTGATGTGATTGTCAAAGGAGAGACTACTGTCCACCTGTGTCTAAAGGTCTCTTATCACACTTTCGGTGTTAAGTAGACTACCACCTATGTAGTAGCTCATGAGTACATAGTTTTTACCAAGGGGGATGACAATCCACTTTTTGGCGTTGAGCTTAAGGCCATGGCTTTGACACCAGGCATCTGTCTCCGTAAGGCCCTTTGGTAGGATGTCCACATCGTTAAGAGTTTCGATTATGGCTCCTAGTTTGCAGTCATCTGCAAACTTCATTAGCCAAAGACCTTCTGTGTTAGCCTGTACTTCAGAAAAGTGGATACTAAACAGGAGAGGAGCCAGGACTGAACCCTGTGGTACTCCATTTGTCACTGGTCTGAAGTCGGATTTGGAGTCTGCTTCTTTCACATTGTGGGTTCTGTCAGTGAGCCAGTTGGCAACCCATCTTGTGACATAGGGATTTATACCTAGTTTAGTGTGTTTATCTATAATTCCAGAGTGGGGATGGTGTCAAAAGCCTTGGCAAGATCTAGATAGGCTGTGTGAACTACCTTACCCTTGTCTACGGCTTTGGTGACTGCTTCAAAGAAGTCTATCAGGTTTAGGAGACATGATCTGTCTTTTACAAACCTGAACTGGGTGGGGTCCAGAGTTTGGAGATTACCAATGTCTTTGTGTATAAAATCCATGATGATACGTTCCATGACCTTGCAGACCAGGCTTGTTAGGCTAATGGGGTGGTAGTTTCCGGGGTCCGTGGTGGCTCCCTTTGTGGAGTGGGATAACCATTGCTGTGCACCATTCAGTGGGTACAAAGCCTGAGGTGAGGCTATTATTGAACATGGTACTATGATGGGGTGCCAGTTCATTCTGCAGTTCATGTAGAACGCAGCCTGGAATATTGTCAGGTCCCATGGATGCTGTGTTCTTGGCTTTGGAGAGTGTGGTTTTTACCTGTGCAGCCATGATTACAGGGACTTTGCATTCTTCCGGTATAGAGATGGGCCCTTTAGGGGGTGAGAGGGGGATAAAGTTAGCACTGAACCAGGATGTTGGCAATATCAGTTGGTTCTGTATATTTAGTGCCATTGTGCTGTAACTCAGAGCAGATCTGAATGTTGCCATTGAGATTGTTGACATAGCTATAAAATGCTTTGTTGTTGTCTTTAGAATCAGTGGCAATTTTGTTTTCATAACTAGCTTTGGAGGATTTTATGAGGGATCTCAGTTTCTTACTGAGGTTGACCAGGAAGTTCTTCCAATTATGGGATTTTACTCTTTTTTGCAACAGTTTCTTTCTTCTGTTGTAGAGTTTGTTTGTGGCAGGGGACCAGCAGATTGGCTTCCTTTTTTTGGAGGATAGCATCTTGGTTCTGTTAGGGATAGCACAATCCATGCACTCGTGTAAGTGCTTATAAAGTGCATTTATGTAGGATTCAGCAGTCGTACCTCTATTGTCCATCTGCATGGGTGTTGTGAAGTTTGCCACTTCTGTCTTAAGAAGTGTGAAGTTGGCTTTGGAGAAATTTTTTGCAGTGGTTTTCCTAATGGGGGGTGGGGGCGGGATGTGGATGTCTAGGGTGATTAGCTTGTGGTCAGATCTGACCAACAAGGAATTGACCTCTGGTGTGGAACACCGGTCGCCCATGTTTGTAATGACCAGATCTAGGATATTGCTGCCCCTGGTGAGGGTGTGGATAAGTTGATCCAAGGCACTGGAATTTATGAATTCGAGAAAACGTTAAGCAAAACAGTTGGTACATGAGTAGTTTTCCCAGTTAATGGTGGGATAGTTGAAACTGCCCATTATTTGGGTGTTGGGTTGTACCCTAATATTTTCCAGTATATCAAGAAATGAAGACTGGGAATCCTTGGGCATGGTGGGGGATCTGTAGCAAGTTACAATTTGGATTGCGGTCTTGCCCAGAGTTAGTTGCACTTGGATAATCTTGGATGCATTATGCTGAGCAACTAGCCTGTAGGTTTGGATATCCTTAATGAATATAGATACGTCTCCGCCTTTAGTGTTTCAGTCCAGGTTAGGTGGCCAAAAGGTGTGGTATGAATTATAGCCTGTTAATGCAGGGGTGCTCTCCGGAGCCTTGATCCATGTCTCTGTCACTGCACAGATGTCAATGTTCTCCATTTTAAGGAGTGCCTCGAGTGAATGCATTTTGAGGTTTAGACGTCTAGCATTGAGTAGCATTACTCTCAGATTTTGCTTGCTTGTACCTGTTAAGGTGTTGAATTTGTCATTTGAACCTTGCCTAAAAAAGGCACTATAGGGGTGGCAAGAGCCTTAGCCAGTATCCGGAATCCCAAGGGTGACAGGTGTAGGCCATCTCTGGCAAAGCATCATGGTCTGTCTATCATGTCATCCCAGGCAGTCAGATACTGGATCCCCTTAGAATGACACCAGAAGCTAAACCAATTGTTGAAGTCAGTCATTTTGTCCTTGTACTGTGGTATCATTCTGGGTGATGGCAGGATGCTACTCAGGGCTAGGGTCATACCTGCCTGGGCTACAAGTTTGGAGAGCTCCTCCATGTCTCTTTTCATGTAGTCCAGGGAGGTACATCTCAGGTCATTCACACCAACATGGACAATGACTGAGTCATATTTGTAACTGTTGTGGAGTGACCTGAGTGCGTGCTTTATGTCTATAAGAAGTCACATTCTACTTACCTTAGGGACAAGCAAACTAGTAAATAGTAGTGAATGTGAACTCAGAATAGACACTAATACCAAAATAAGTACAAATATGTATTTAGCTATATTAGGAAGTTAAGAACTAAGACCCAGCAATGCTCAGACCCAGTTCACAATAGTACTGCTCATTTGACACACATTAAATAACTAATATTCTAGTTGACATATTTAGTGCAAATTTTATTCTACCCACAGTTATAGCTACTCCACCATTTCCACAGTCAACATCATCCCCTTTAATTTCTACTGAAGAAGTCCTGTCAGCTCTCTCAAAAGCTAAGATTACCATGGGCCCAAATAACATGCCATGTTGTCTGAGTATCAGACCAAATATGTCCTATCTGATCCTATACTTAACTTCTATAATATAATCCTCTTTCTTGGGTACATTCCTGAAAACTGGAAAAAGCCACTATAATGCCCTTATGCAGGTGGCTCAACCACAGACCATGGTAGCTATAGACCCATTAGTCTTACTAGCCTCATATGTAAATCTATGGAATATATCCACTCAGACTCATTAATCTGGACATTGACAATCTGTAGACCATGGACCCTCATCAATTTGGGCTTTGTCAGAGGTGTTAAAGGAAAGTTCTACATGTTTAATCATCATGAATTTCTTTCAAAAAGTCACTGAAGTAGTGGATATAGTGGTTATACACTACATATAGCATAACTGAACTTGACCAGTTCCTTTGACACTACTCCCCATGCAAGCATTGTTAATAAACTTGTAAACTTAAATATAAATTCCTATGTTACATGGTGGATATCTAACTGGTTGTCTGATAGAACCCAAGTGGTTAGAGTTGCAGGTGCCAGTTCTGAAAGCATACCAGTTATTAGTGGTGTATCACAGGGCTTAGTGTTGGGTCATCTCCTATTTGGCATCAATTTCTCAGACCTTCAGGACAACATCCCCTAGCCAATGGTTATCTAATTTTGTAGATGACTCTGAACTGTGAGCTGTTGTTCAGTTTCCACTGATTAATAATTGCTCCAACAAGGGGTATGTTAGCAACTGGTGCAAGGACAATGGACTCAAAAATTAAATTTGAAAAATGTATTATAGTTAATTATGGTAAAGTATGGATCACAAATGACATAAAATTAAGTCCGATACCATCATGACTAAGGTGATAATTACTTTGCATTTCTGGTTCAATGTCATCAGTTTTTTTTTTGGCGAATCTCCCATCATTTAGGTGACCATTATAAGAAAAGTTATTGTAATGGGCATGTGGATTTATAGTTTCTGGGTTTTGAGATGGTTATGGAAAGAGAATTAGAGTTATGATCAGACTGTGTGCATGTAATAATTTTTATTTTCAATACCTCTGCTGACAAATGACAGACAGGGAAGCTTACACAAGATACTATGACCAATGCTTTAGGTATAAAGGAAGATTAGGGAAGAAAGAAAGCAATACGACTGGTACATAGTTAAATGCCAGCAGACTATTTATGGTATAGGGAAGATTAGAAAAGAGAAAAGCAGATGGGTTTAATGTCTTGATCATAACAAAAGGCAGTTGAGTACAGGCTCTGAAAAAAAGCCAAGAGCCGTGATTTTGATTGTTAGCATTTATTTAATTATGGAAAAAGTGTTAAACAGTTACTTGAATGCTGTTGTATTTCTTCTGCAAGTATTTGGTTTGCCAGTCTCTATGTTTTCCTGTTGATTAATATTACCTTTGCATGCTGTGTGACTGATATATCCGGCAAAACACCTTGTGTCACTTACGTCACCTCTCTGTAAGCTGTAACTCACTTTAATTTACAGCTTCCCCTGCAGGCGCATTTAGTCTGCAATGGACTTTATCTGTGGCAGAGATTTGAGTGACTTAAAGAAACACTGATATGCTTTTCTTTGTATGGTATACAACACTGGACTTGTTTAATAAGTTAATGATTATGGAAACAGACGTGGAAGATCTTGTTCTTATTGTATGATAGCATGTGTGTTCTGCATGATACAGTTTGCTGTGCAGGGCACCAAAGATTATTGCAGGCTTTAAAATCTGCATTAAATGTAAGCAGGTAATGGTGTATTTTGGTGATTAACAGTAAGTGATAGATGGGCAAATTATTGGATAACAATTTTCTGACTCTCGCTGTGTACATTCAGGAGTTTTGAAGAATTCTGGCTTTTGATTCAGATGCATTTTTCTTCTAATACTAAACATAATTTGTGGTATGAAAACTTCAGATTTAGTGCACTTAGGAAAGGAATGGGAGGAACATACAGGACATAGCTCCTTACTTGAGATTTGCATTCTGAAAAAAAAAATTAAAAATAAAATATAAATGTAATGTTGGATTCTCAGTTTTTGCAGAAGTGACACTGGATGTTCATCATTTAGTGCTTCTGTTTTGATGGCGTGATATATACCTTATACGAGTTTTCATAAAAGTGACTCAAACACATATTACCTTTTGCTGCAGTGAGGCAGCAGGATACTGAAAGAAATGCAGATTACCAGAAGTCCACAGATCAGGTGTTTAAGGTGTGCTGGGTAGCACCAATGAGGTGTGAGTGTGGGCAACTGGATGAAACTTGTATTACTGTTGGTTGCATGAGTTTTAAAGCAAAACTGGATGAGTGCTTGTGAAGTGTTGTTTTTGCAGATGAAATGTCTAAAACTGCATAAGTATATGTTGTATCTGTAGGTGGTCAGTAGATGAGTAGAACATGTTTAGTATGACTGTTTTTCATTATATTTTTGTGACAGTTTATGAATATATAAATATTCATTTGTTATATATGTTTCTGCAGCATCATATATATTGGTTCTAGGTGATGGTCATTGTTGAAGTGACACCACAGCCCCATACACAAAATGGGAAAAAGGGAGGTGATGATGATGATGATGCTGATTTTATACACACACACACATATATATATATATATATATATATATATATATATATATATATATATATATATATATATATATATATATATAGATATATATCTCTACCAACACACGATTTACGGTGCATGCACCAGAACCGGACCCAAATTGACACACATCAGTAATTCCAGCACTGGATGGAAAAAAAAAACACTTATTTGTATTCCATAGTTTTCCATAGTTCCACAGTTCCACATAAATAAAGCAAAACCCTTCCAAAGACAGTAAAAAACAATACAAAACAACAAACACTAGAAACCACATGCCAACAACAAGGAAAGCAGACCAGTGTATGCACTGATAATGCCAAGGGGCGAAACGGGTCTGCTTTCCTTGTTGGTTTATGAATATGGCCCACAGAGTGCAGTTCACATCCCTAGAACTTATGTATGTATATATTTCATAGAGACATAGACAGTGTGGGCATGTGTATGTATGTGTGTGTGTGTGTGTGTGTGTCTTTGTATGTTTGTGTATGCATGTGTGGTGTGTTTGTGTGTGTGCGTGCATATGTGTGTGTGTGTCTTTGTATGTTTGAGTGTATATGTGTGTGTGTGTGTGTGTGTGTGTGTGTGTGTGTGTGTGTGTGTGTGTGTATGGTGCATGTGTGTTTGAGTGTGTGTGGTGTATGGATTTGGCTAGGTTAATGCTTGATATAAAATAAATGTATCTCTCTCCATGAATGACACACTACTGTCGGTGTTCAGTTATCAGAAAAGACAAACACTCAACATTAGTTCAAGTTATCTAATCTGACACTTACTCTGAAAATAAATAACAATAAAAGATGTGCAGGAAGATTAGCTAAAGCCAAAGAAGGAAAACAAATTGTATGATTTACAATTTGCTAGTCTGTCGTAACATGAGATCTGTGTGGTTCCCTCAGGATTGGTGGATATTTTGGTTTAGAGAATATATGATAATGGCAATAATGACTAGACTGTAGTGATGTGTTGTGAAAAATGCAGAGACTACTTAAAGAGTAAGATATTAACTTAGAAACTTACAATAGGTGGGTGCATATAATTGATAATATGAATATATGCAGACAGGATAGACCAGCTATCCTAATATTAAAAGACACATGTAAGCAGTTAGTTAGTTTGGTACAATAAGTGTTTTTTTTTCCAGCTAACTGGAGAAAAAGCAGGTAAAAAATCTTTCCATATCTAAAATATGTTAAATGTTTGTTTTATTTTATTTTAGTCCTTTGTTCTGAGTTCCAATCCATTAATTGCATGTTTAAATGCTTATGATAGTAGCCATATTGTTCTGTGACATGAAATAGTTGAGCAGATAAAAAGTAAAAAAACAGGGCAAGAATGAAGTGTTGGCTGGAGTACTTGTACCAGCTGTGTATCAGCTAACAGCATATCTATCCCCAAAAGCCACATCAATGTTGACAAATACATCATGTTCTTCCATTGATTTAATACATTATCGTTTCCTATCCTAATCCTTTCTTTGAGCCGTAGGCAACTGAACCCATCCTGGAAGGGCATGATATATTTTGCTGTCATTGCTGCTTGCTAAGCCATTGACTTCCTAAACATTTTTCACCTGCCATGAATATGTAGAGAGAAGCTGCCACTACTTGCCTCCACTGGGATAAAGTTGAGCAATAAATCCTACAGTGTAAGATGGACCTTTTTCTTATAGCTCACTGAAGGGCTATCCATATATAAGCGTACATATATAATCCCACTTCTGCTCTTATATATTTGAATCTGACTCTATAGCTCATATTCTGATTTTTAATGTAATACCTTTGGAAATGATTTTATACCTGTATACATGCATATATAGCATGCAGCACTCAATATTCTTATTCAAATGCCAATCCACAGGCCACAAGTTCAAAACAAACCATAGCCTCAACTCAGAGTCTCTCAATTCTAGACCAACCTTAATGAGCAAAGTAATGAGAGATGCTTTAACCAGCTCTCCCTTTCTTCTGTTAAAGTTTGGGCTGAATAAGCTTACTGCAACAAAGCCTGGAGTGAGAACATTTTCTATATTTACTTTTTCTATATATCACTTGTTCAGGACTGTTGAGCAATAGTTTGCTTTGTATACCTCTTGGATTATCTTAGGTTCATAGGTTCATAGGTTCATACTAGGCTATCTGCCCTAGGGCATTTATAAGCCTAGCCCAAATTTTTGGCTTACGCCACCCATTTTAAATTAATTTTGCTATGCCCTTTTTCGAGTTTGTATACTGTGCCTCTGTCCAGCAGTGACACAGAGATGATACCCGGGGTAAACCTATGATCTCCCATCCACTCATCAAGATTCCTCTTGAAGAGAGTCAATGAGGGACTCTGCCTAACCTGGACTGGGATTTTATTCCAGAACCAAGCTAGTCAGGCTTAGTGATAAATCTCAGGATCCCTCCAGCACCACCTATTTATATCCGTGCTAAGGTTTAAGTCGCTTGCTCTAGTGGTTTTGGTGGATTTGGATTTTTGAGGTGGAGCATGTCCATTAAAGCTGAGTTGGACATGGCCTTGTATGTCAGGCACATGTCACCTCTGAGCAGACGGTATGCGACTGAATAGAGCTGGAGTTTCTTCAATCTGGCAGCATATGACAGATTTTGGAGTCCCTTTATCCTTTTGGTGAGGAACTTTTGGGGTCTCTCCAACTGATGCAGATGTCGGGTGAGATACATCCCGAATGGGGCAATGTACTCGATCATTGGTCTGATAAGTGAAGAGTACAGGGGAACAATGACCTCACTAGATCTGGATGTGAATCCCTTCATGATCAGGTGGGCAATGTAGAAGGTATTTCTAACCACGAAGGTCTTTTTAACCAGCTCTCCCTTTCTTCTGTTAAAGTTTGGGCTGAATAAGCTTACTACAACAAAGCCTGGAGTGAGAACATTTTCTATATTTACTTTTTCTATACATCACTTGTTCAGGACTGTTGAGCAATAGTTTGCTTTGTATACCTCTTGGATTATCTTTTTTTCAGGAATGTCAGTTGCTTGACAGTTTTATTTTTCAAAACTGTGAAATAGGAAGCCAATATTTTCATTTTTTAATTGCTTGTTTTATTTTAAAAGTTAATGTGGGCACTGGGTTTCCTCAATAAACATTCAAGACTTTTACCCTTTCAGGGGCTACTGGTGCATGGGAGGTAACCGAGAGGTATGAATAGGCATTATATTTATTGCTTTAGTATTGTCAGTGTTTTATTTTATATTTTCTCTAGCTAAAATACATTAAATTGTTGATGTAGTCTTGTAAATCCTTGTTGCTGTGGTTTGTAACCCATTAACTGCATTTTCAAACATTTATGACAGTAAACAGTGAAATTGTTAAAAAGATGCAACATAAAAACTGGTACAAACAGAATGATTGCTACAGGATATTTGACAATTGTGTTACCATCAACCACATGTATGTCTCCAAGAGCCTCACAAGATTGAACAAATATACTGTCTTCATCCATTGGTTGGTTACTTTATTGTTTCCCAGTCTAATCTTGTTTATGAGCTTCTGGCTGGTCAACCCTTCCAGGAAGGGCATCATCTATTTGCTGTCATTGATACTTGCTGAATTCATGACTCCCTGGGGATCCTTCTCTTGTTGTAAGCATGGTAGAAGAAACTCCTACTTACTGCATGTATTGGGAGATAATCAGGCAAGGAAGGAGTCCTACAGACTTCCTGTGTTGCATCTTTTTCCAGGTGCTTAATGATCTCTTGTTATGGGAAGGACCAGTGTTTTCTGTTTATTCATGTATTCATGTAAATGTGTAGATATATATATCCTCGCTGCTGCACTGATGTATTGGAATGTAGCCATGTATCTCAAACTCTCTTCTTAATATAATGCCTTCTGAAATAATTTTATGCCTATATATATATATATATATATATATATATATATATATATATATATATATATATATATACATATGGTTAATTGTCTCGAGTTTCTTGAGAGATACTTAAATACACAGTGAATTTCTGGTCCTTTGTCTTTTGCTGAAAAGATTTCAAGTCTGTATAAACTAAAGCAATGCTGGTGATTCTCTGCTAGTGTTTTTCACTCACCCTCATCTTTGCCAGTCTGCTTTTTAAACCTGAGGATTTTAAGCTGCCCACCCCTACTGCAAATTGAAATTAATAAGCTCTTACCTTTCTACACTGGTGTTGATATATATAATTATTTATTTGCCTTTCCTTATGCTTATATTGAAAAAGTGCACTTTGTCTTTCATTGTCTGTTCTACTGATTTACTTGATCTGACTTCATTATCTAGCTAGCTACTGGGTAAAGTAGCATATTTTTACACTCTAGCAAGCACTTACTTTTACATTAAGAGGTCAGTGGATTTTCCATCTAGTGCACTGGGAGATAGGCTGGTCTGTTTAGGTTGGGGAAACACCTGCAATTTCTGCATGTAGTTTTACTGGTAGGGCTTATTAAACAGCTTATCTTGTTTTTAGTAGCTTTATAAATTCTGTACAATCGAGTCGCTCTTGGCTCATTTATACAAAGTAAAGTACTTTTACTGAATAATCACAGTTTTATAAGCTGTTTAAAGTACATTGCTGTATCTGTATCTTTAAGTTTGTTTGCGGTAGCATTTTGTATCTTTTAAATTTGTCTGTGGTAGCATTTCACTCAGGAAGCTCCTTTAATGTGCTTTTACATTAGGAGGACTGGAATTATTCACCTAGTAGCAGTAGGTGTTTACCTGATCTGTCTGAGTTGGGAAACACACAAAAGGGTTCTAAGTATTTTTTGCACTTCTCTTATATATTGTGACTGTACTTTAGCAGTTTAAAAAACTGTACTGTCTGCTGCTGCTTTTAGTAGTTAATTGCACTACATTACATTGTATCTATTAGTTGTTGAGCTGTTGCAGATAGTGTGGTTTTGTTACACTTGGGCTCCAAACCAGCTGTTCTACATTAAGAAGGTATTTTTCTGCACCCTTGAGGCAGACATGCTGATCTAACTTGTCTTAGTTGGGGATTGCTGGTGGAAGGTTTATTGTATGCTTTCCTACTTAGTAATTATCTTAAAAAATATTTCTTTTTGCTCATATTTAAGACTTGCATTTGCACAGTGCTGCTCTTCTCTCAGTGGTGGTTAGTAGTGCCCTGTTTAGATGCAAAAGCCAAGAAGCTCAGGTTTTCCCTAAACAGCTGTCAGTGAAACCCTTCCAAGCTTTTCTGCTGCTCTAGAAGCAAATTAGTTATACACTGAGCAGCATTATCTTATTGATCAACCTTTGCCTACACAATGTATAGGTCCTTCTTGTAATGTCAGCGCTACCAGCACAGTCCTGTCAAATTAACCCATTCCCTTCCCTTAATAAAATATACAGTAAGAGCCTGCTATCATGGATGGGCAGTTTCCAATCATCTCTCTGCCCAGACTGATAGACATGGGCATCCTGATACAATGCAGCACTTGTCTCATGTATACTGGAAACCGCTTACTCCTGAAACAAATACTTTATGAGAGACATAGTTACACAATGAAATTGGAGGTAAGACTCTCACATAAGGACAAATTGAATGCCAAACAGGTTGTCAGCACACACATACTTCCCACACTAAATAAAGACATGACACATAAACTCACATGTGCAGAGGTACTCACTAGTAACTTACCAAAATATCAGAGGCCACACAAAAGAAAACCATTTATACACATAACCATAATACATAATAACACACACACACACACACACACACACACACACACACACACACACACACACACACACACACACACACACACACACACACACGTGTCTCAACAAATAAGCCCATAAGGTGTAACACACCATTGTAAGACACACGGATGTTCCCTTCACCAGACTGGATAAAGAGTGGATTATGGTTAGCTGCCTGTTAGGTGCCAGGATCCATCACGTCACTCCAGCACTCAAGTGAGTCAACCACAAGTACTGGTATGACTTCATCATAGTCCATGTGAGGGTGAAGGACTTGAGACATACCTCACTGGACTATATGGAGAGAAACATGACTGAGCTTTCAGATTATGTGTCACAAGCAGGTGTAAGCCTAGCCTTAAGCAGCATTCTACTTTCTTCAAGGATGATGCCACAATGCAAACAAAAAATTATTGTTTTTAACAATTGGCTTAGCTTCTGGTGTCAGTCCAAGGGGATCCAATATCTGTCAGCCTGGGAAGACATGGTCGACAGGCCAGGCTGCTTTGCCAGAGATGGTCTGCACCTGTCTCCTCTAGGCTTTTGGATACTGTCAAAGGCATTAGCCACCCCTATTCTGACTTTTTTAGGCAGTGTCAAAATAACCAACCTCCCAACATAGCAAAATCCTGTCTACATAAACTCAAAGTACTGCTGCTTAATGCTAGTAGTCTAAACAAGAAACTGCACTCCTTGGAAGCACTCCTCACTTTGGAAGATGCTGACATCTGTGCAGTCACCAAGACATGGTTCAAAGGTGCAGAAAGCACCCTGGTCATGCAGGGCTAAAATGCCTTCCATATGTTCAGAGCACAAACTGAGCATGAAAGAACCAAAGGAGGAGGTATATCCATTTTCACTAAGGATAAGTACACCGAGACTGGTGAAACAGTATAACTCCCTTGAGCTACTCTATGTCCAGTTAATTATAAGCAAAGCCCCCTACCACATCATAGGTTCATAGGTTCATAGGTTCATACTAGGCTATCTGCCCAGCCTAGCCCATAGTATAGTTTTTAGTTTTTCGCCAAAGACTATGCCTATCAAAAACTATCGCTCTGTGCCTGCCTCTGTGCCTCTGTCAAGCAGTAACCACTGTAATAAATCCATATCCATTCATTCATTCCCATTCACAAGACCACAGAGAAAGAAGGTGCTCTGCCTCACATCACTTTTGTTTTTGTTCCACACAGCATAGGAGTCTGATGAATCTGATCCAATGTCCCTCAATGCACCTATATTACGTGTAAAGGTTTAAGTTAAGTCGCCTTGTGGTTCTGAGGGATCTAGATTTTTTGAGGTGAAGCATATTCATCAAATCTGGGTTTGACATGGCCTTATATGTCATAGCTAACTATAGGTCCTCCACCATGAAACAGAAAAAGTACACCTGGACTTACTGGAGTCACTTGCCATACAGCCCAACACCTTACTCATGGGTGATTTTAATTATCTTACCATCAACTAGGAAACATACACAACCACAAACTTGCTGGCTCAGAGGTTCTTGGACTTTGTCAATGCAAATGCAATGGAACAGCTAGTCAGCACACCTACAAATGTTCAGGGCATAGCATTAACATGGATGAACATTGCACCCTCCTCTGTGTGATGTTCTCCTTGGTAAGATCAGACCATAAATCAGTCTCACTTGATGTAATTATAAGATCCGATACCCCATCATGCTCAAAACCTCTTACAAACTGCCTCCTAGTAAGTGATGGTATAAGAAGTTTCAAAGTGCCCTTGAATGCAGATAACATGGACTTCTATGCAAAGGTGTACCTGACCAGATTATAAATGGATCTTGCCAAAAAAAAAAAAACAAGCCACCCTGGTGGACCCCTAGTAAAAGCAGGCTATACAATAAGCGAAAGAAACTAATGTCCAAGAACAAGAGGGAACTGGCTCAACAAAGAAAGAGATCCCTCTCTATCTTAAACAAACAAATCATAAATCTTGTCATGTCCTCCAAAGTTAGTTATGAAGTAAAAATAGCCTCCCTAGCTAAGGATAATCATAAGGCATTCTTTAACTACACATAAAATATAAAAGAGAATACCCAGCTGTGCGCTGAACTGGTTGTGGATGGCATCACTCATACTCAACTGGAGGTAATAGCTAACCTGCTAGCTGACAGATTTGGAACAAACTTCACCCCCTGTCCCCTCCAGCCATCCCCCAAAGTATACCTGTCACCATTCCTCAGCCTATTATCTCAAGAGAGCAGGTCATCTCGGCACTCTCCAAGGCCAAAAACACAGCATCAACAGGACTAGACAACATTCCAGGTTGTCTTTGAAACAACTTAAAACATGACTTAGCAGACCCACTTGGATCCCTGCTTGACATAGCTAGTGAACTGGCTATGTTGCAGCTTAATGGAGGACAGCAACAATAATTTCTCTGCTCAAAGGGGGACCATCAACCAACCCTGGGAATTATGAGCCGATAAGCTTGATTAGCCTCATCTGCAAGGCCATGGAAAGAATCATTACGGACCTTATTAACAAGGCCATAGGTAATCTCTAACTCTGGACCCAACCCAGTTTGGATTTGTTAAATGTTGATCATGCCTGTTAAACATAATAAACTTTTTTGAGAAAGTCACCAAGACCCTGGATGAGGAAAAGACAGTGCATACTGCCTGTCTTGAACTAGCAAAGACATATGACACAATCCTCCCTCAGGTAGTATAGAGAAACTCTTCCAATTCAGAATTAACCCCTGCATTACCAGATGGATTGCTAACTGTCTTACCGACAGGACACATACTGTCAAAGTGGGTGACTTCACCTCTAGGAAAAGACCAGTCACCAGTGGAGTACTACTGGGCTCTGTGCTGGGCCCCTTACTGTTTGGAATTTATTTCTTAGAAGTCCAGGCAAACTTGGAACGCTTGTGGCTGACCAAGTTCACTGATGATTGCAAATAGGGAGCAATAATTGAGTCCCCCAATGATGTTAATATACTGCGGACAGGATTAATGCAGCCAAATGATTGGTGCCAAAGCCACAGATTAAAGCTAAATGCAAAAAATACATTATTACTCCCTTTGGGAAACCTGACATTCCTACTAATTGCATTATAGATAGCATCCCTTAAGAGTAGACCCAGTGGCACGTGATCTGGTACTCAGGTTGATAGCAACCTGAACTTTGACCACCATGTATCAATAGTAGTAAGGATATCCTTCTATGTGTCACATCTTATAAGTAAAGGCATCATATCTAGTTATAATTCCATTATACTTGGCCCTCATCAGACCAGAAATTGAGTACAATGCTATCTTTTACATGTACATCACTAGACACCTGCAACAATTTGAGAGTCCACAGAGGTTTAACAACAAGAAGTTACAGGTACACAAAACAAGTCTTATGTAGAAAGACTGAAAGTCCTGTCACTGTATTCTGTCTCCTGTAGGTTGCTATCAACTGAACAGTGCCTGGCTTACAGAGCAGTCTCTAACCCAGCCCTGATGAAAATGCTGCACATTTTTAAATCAAACTACACGAGGTCACATGCTCCAGGGATCTTAAACTACCTCTGACATGAACAGATCATGCTAGAGAGATAGGTACATCTCTCAGAGACTGCCACTTCTCTGGAACAAGCTTCCAGTTCATGTAAAACAGAACACACATAGATCAATGAATGGGTGACTGCAAATTCACTCCTGGGGTGGTGCCCATGTCCCTCCTGGACAGAGGAAGTCTTTATTAACTATTCTAGACTTTCTCTCTCTCTAGATATATATATATATATATATATATATATATGTGTGTGTGTGTGTGTGTGTGTGTGTGTGTGTGTGTGTGTGTGTGTGTGTGTGTAGATATATATATATATATATATATATATATATATATATATATATATATATATATATATATATATATATATATATGTATTTCTACTGCTAAGTGTATGACAGTCCAGTTCAGGTAACAATCCACAGGAGCTATACAAAAGCAGCAGTCCAGACTCAGTCTCTAACAGCTAAATCAATCCTAGGAAGCTAAATCAATGCTAGATATCATACTCTTCTATCAGGCTTTGTTATGCACATGGTCATTTAGCATATTTGCTGTACTTCACCTGTAATGGACTATCCATTCCTGGGCAACAGATTATTTTATATATTTGTGGATTGTCATCTTTTCAGGACTATTGGCTGCTCAGCATTTTTAAATTTTCCAGTTACACAAATAGGCAATGTTTTATTTTTTTCTCATTGACTTCAATCTTTTTTTGCATCTTACTGCCACCAGTGCCTCTCCTTATCCATCAGATCTACTGGACTCTTCTAACACTCCTGGACTTACTGCGACACATGCTGGACCTTGTGGGGAGATCAAGGCATGCTGTGCAGTGTCATATTGCTGCTGGGGGGTTCTTCTTGTTCTTCAGCTTTCCATTTCCCCTGCATGATCAACTGTTGATGTCTGATGG